>NW_011358926.1:19687-32853 GCF_000735185.1 Notothenia coriiceps | reverse complement strand
CAGAACAAATCTAAAGGGAGGGCATATGATTTTCATGGGAGGGCACACAAAACCGTCATGTGCTGCGGGCCTGCGGCACAATATATATCAAACAGCAAGGCCAACAGCATTGCGTAAAGAAGACACTTATCGCAAATACATACACAAATAAAGGGCAACATAGAAACCACTTTTGAAACATTGTGTGCGTGGCAGCACAAACACTGGTAAATCATGAGCAAGGCACACACTGGTTGAGGGTGGCAGCTTCCTCATCATTGCACTCGGGGAGAAATAGTAGAGACGGAGACGATGAACTGTTTAGCCCGCCTTGGGCATGGTTCATTTCTATGCACTGCAGGTGCATCCTTTGGCTCAGCCGAGCTAACTTAGAACAATATTTTGGCAAACTCTGCATCTTTGTGCAGCGTATACTCAAACAACGATAGGAAGAGCCCACTGCCTGACTCGGACATGCTGTGGAGTGAATCGTGGTCACCTCTGAGAGGTAGATGGTTGACAGCTAAAAAAGCTATAATATCAACAACAGCTGACACGTAATAACGGTTCCGTGCCAGCTGATCTGTTTGCACCAAAGTATATGTCTCTCTCTCCACAGACTCTGACATGAAATGTGTTCTTTTGATGCGGCATGTCTTAGCAGTCCTTTATCAATCAGTCTGTAATGCGTGTTTCCAGTCGCAAGAACCATTGACAGTAAAAGCCGCATCAGATTATATATACAGTCTATGGTGTGGATGCATTTGCTGTGTTTATCTTCGTGGGCCCACTGTGAAGTTTAGATTTCAGAGTATGTATGAAAAAATGTGTTAATTGGACATAACATTTGAGTTTTGTGGTTTAATATTTAGGTATAAGCCAATTCCACTGTTCATATTGTTTTATTGTAATTTATTGATCTCTGATAGATTGCTATGGTGTCACATTGGCAAAAATGTAACGGTTGGGTGACTTGGATATATTGCATCAGAGACCTTGCAAAAGTTTTGTAATTTTTGTGTGTCCTTCCCCTCACATTTGTGTTTTTTCTAGTCTCCAAATATGGAATCTGATATCTACCACAGTTATCGATCGATTACTTTTACAATCATAAATGTTCTTTTAATACCTAGAGCACTGACTGTCCGAATTATGATTTCAATGTTAATGCATGGATAGACTAAAGAAAGAGACTTTATGTTATTCTGTGACATGGAGGTCCCGAGATTGTCGAGGTGTATATGAAACATTGGCACTTTACTCACAACACTTTACAAATTGTGGCAGCTGAGAGTGTTCACATCAGGAGTACCAATGTTTTTACACTCTTTGCTGGCAAAACAGGATTGAATTTATCCCTTTATCTTTTCAGTTTTAGGCTGGCTTTTTTGTCAAATGCAGGCATGCAGTGAATTGAAGTCTCAAAGTTCTGTAGAAAGAGAAGAACAAAAGGTAAGACAGCGAGACGAAGAAATATGGAAAACTGCCAACGTTTATTTTACTCTTTCCCTTTTGGGTCCTTGACGCAGGTATATATTTCATAATACAGGGATAGAAAGGAGCTCAGTGTAGCATAGATGGGCAGGCACCAGATTGTCTTTAATTGAAAGTTGATTTTACTGAAACGTTTGTTTTTCGGTTGGTTGTTACATTTAAGCAAGCTTGTCTTTTTCTTGTGGTGTGTCAGTGAATAGTCATGCAAGAAAATTAGCTATCACATTTTGGCACAGCTGTGTGGCATTCACATTTTGTTTTGACTTCCAAAATGACAGTCCCAAGAAATGGTAGAGGGCTTTCGACGGTTTATTCATCTGCCAAATATTTGTTTGTTGAGTCCTGTGCATGACCTCTCATAAGGGAAAAGGCAGAAACTGTAGATAGGCAAGCCGTTTGTCTGAGTCTAAAACTTGTTTACTGTTGCACTTCAGCGCTGTTTGGTATCTCTTCGAACTTGAACACTTTTATCTTCTTAGGGAACTACAGACATTTTATTTTCACAGGCCGGATAAGAGAAGAAGGCAAGCATTCTATGATTTTATGGTTAGGGTCTTTCCGGTTGCCGAACTGTTCACACTACACCACTAGGCAATTTCACACTACAAAACTCTGGGGTTTTGATAATCTGTGTTTTGAAATGTCCAACAGAACATTTGTTCCCTCTCTTGAACTTTGCTTCCAAATCCTTCTCCACTAGCTGCTTGTTAAATAAACGTTTTGGAGATGCATTCGAAAAGAAATGTGTGTTGCCTTTACTAGTCAGTGATTTTTTTGTTTACTTTTTGAATTGTCTGCGATTGTCGTTTTCTGCTGCTTTCAACAAGCTGACAATCCATTTAAAAAAATGTTGTGGTATGTTTGTAGTTGCACTACTCCATTCTTTTGTCTATTTATTTTACTGTTCATGTTGCAGCTTTAGATATCCAGTCAAAGAGATCAATTGCACAACAGTCTCATCCCACTCCTAAGCTAGGCACGCTCTCTTTCTGAGCCCAACAGAAGCAGAGATTACCAGAAAGCAACACTGCAGCTCCTCTTTTTGCCTGCAAGGCTCATCTGTCAGTCATACCGTATGCAGTACATTCACACAAAGTCAGACAGACACACAGAAACACAGAGACTGAACGTTTTAACAAAGTGGTTTATGATCAAAAAGAGTAATTTTACACATTTTCTCCTGTTGTCATTGTGACAAAAATATATCCGAAAACAGTGAAGGCAGAGCTGCGATCCAGGGGAAATAAATCTCACACCAAAATTCAGGGTAAGCGATATGTTTTCCTGTCAGTTTGACTGATAATATTAGATGGAGTGAAAATATTTTTCGCAATGCTAGTTGAGTGTTGAGAATGCAATGCTGGTTGGTCGGCCTACCACTTTGGTGTGGAATAAAATATCTCACCAACTTTTTGATAGATTTAAATATCTGTAAATATCATATTGTGTAAGGAACACTGTTGATTCAACGGTGTTGAATTTGGGAGTATTTGGTTGTNGAGGAGCTTGACGCCCGTCGAGTATCAGCAGGAGGGCAGGGGAGCCTCGCTGCGGGGAAGCAGTGTGTGGACCTGTCAGCGCAACTCACATGATGCCGATTCGGCATCATGTGAGTTGCGCTGACAGGTCCACACACTGCTTCCCCGCAGCGAGGCTCCCCTGCCCTCCTGCTGATACTCGACGGGCGTCAAGCTCCTCAACCCCCCCCCTCGTTGATAATTCTCGATCGTTGGCACTTCATATCAAAAAGGTTGCCGACCCCTGCACTAAACCATGCCCCAGTCTACTTGAAAAAGTGAGGAGGAGAAGGAAAAGGGCCACAGGTTTATTAGGGTATGGGGATGAAAATAAAAATAAAGAAGAAGATACAAAAGCAATTTGTTTATCCTGGAAAGACCAGGAAAAAACAAAATGGTGGCAAGATAGGTTGAGAAGAAAGTGGGAGAAATTAAGCTGGTTAAAGAAGTCTTGAAAATAGTCGTGATGTTGATTCGATATGTAACCAGTGGTAGTGATGGCGCTCCGAAGCCGCGGCGCAGTACGTAACATCACTACCAACAAGAAAGCTCTAATAATGGACCAAGTGAAGAGAGTCTCAAGAAGGTAAGATTTTAAACGTTTTTCTTTAATGAAGTAGATTTTAGGAGTGTAAATGTTTGACCGTTTTAGAAGGAAGAGGTTTGACAATGAAAGTTTGAGATTAAATATGTTGTGCTACTTTAACCTAAAGTACTTGCTGGATAGAAGTTTTTTGGATCTTGTCTTGTAACCAGTATTGCATTTTGTTCCCAAGGGAATGCAGTGTTAGAGTTGTTGGAAATGTGTGCATAGACTGGTTGTAACTTGTGTGGAGTAGTGATTTTGCCACATGTTGTAAATCTGGGAACAGTGAATGTCAAAGAGAAGTCTGAGAAAGACAGTATCTTTGCAAACGGAAGCAACAAGGAGAGTTAGCAGGTCCGGCCTTTAATTGAGAAGAGAGAAAGCATTGAGCTAATTTTCCATCCGTAGTGTACGAGAACATTTGTGACGTTTGATAACCAGATCTATTTAGCAGAGTATACAGTAGCATCTTCCATTTTAATTGTAATATTTATTCTCAGCATTATCCCAGCAAGATTGTGGATCTATGTAAGGAAGCCTGGCATATTCTCTAAAAAGTTCAGAATTAGAAAGAACATGAACTTTTGCAGTCTAAGTTTATATGAACTGTTAATGCCTTCATGACATTTGACTGAATTCAACAGCTTTCAACGTGAACAGCAGAAACTCAAATACAAAGGTCACAAATTAATTCAAATAACTAAAAACACGTCCAAATCCTTGACTGGAGGATATACACCCTTACTTCAGAGAGATATCCTTGATCTTGTGTTATAAATTCAGTATCGATTTTATATATTTTTTTCCCTGTGTTTTTTCTTGAGAATGTAACAGCTTCTGGCCCATGAATTTTTGAAATAGTAAAATATCGTCGGAAGAGATTATTTTCTCCCATTCTGACACAAATAAATGTAATCAGTGATTGTCTTTAGTGATTTTTCCCAGATGGGCTGCAATTTCTTACTGAATTTCACAATAAATCAGAAAAAGTAAGGGGGATTTAATGCATGATTCCATCCACTTGGAAAAAGTACTTTTTTCCATCAAATTAGTCCAAAGGAAGGAAACTAGTACCCTTTGTGTTGTTGTTATGTATTGTGGCACAGTCTATGGTACTTAAAAAACACGAGACCAGCCTAACAGGAATTGATCTATGGGCTCAGAGCAGTTGGTCATAACATAAGGATGGTTTGGATAGCACACGAGAACCTAAACACCATGTAACAAGGCTCAGCTTCATTTTGTCCTTTTTGCCAGTGCATGTGCGCAGCCCAGCCAAGAGAAAGGCTATTTATCCGACTGCTGATCAACCTGATAACCTGCAGCTGTGCCTGCTGCCTGGCTGAGCCACCCTTCACCCACAGCGAGTGTTAAACCTCAGCCCTCTGATATACTCTCATATTTCTTATTCTCAACATTACTGATCCTTAAACAACCTCAAAGTCGTGTTATATACTACCAAACGGTGAAAGACTTAAGATTGAAGCCTGCCTTTTAGCCGATTACAGTCATACAAAGAGTTATGTCTTCATATTTATTGTAAACCACTTATTTCTCATTAACTCATACTGCATTAACTGATAACATTCAGATTTCTTATATATGTATTTTGGGCACACAAATTCCAAACTAGCTGTTTATGCTGAACCTATTCTGTCCTGGACTGCAAAGTATGTAAGCAATAAGGGGGGGACATTGGTTTTTACCATACCACACTACATATTTTGGGGCTCACACATGTTCAACTACATGTAACTACATTTTCTGAACTCATCACTTATCTTTTTTCTATTGTATTTTTTATAATTTTTGCTGTAGGTAAAAAAACAAAACATGAAGTGTGTTTCTGGCTCGATATACTCTGCAAACCTGCACAGCTTGTTCCTGATATTGTGGTTGATTAGACCTCTGCTCAGGTTATAGTATGGACAGCATTTGATTGGGAATAAGACTTTTTTTAATGGCAGACATTTTTGAAAGCACAGGTGTTACTGATAACGATAATGATGCCTTTGATGATTGATTTTCAACTACGTTTTTCAGTGACAGATTGACAGTCCAAAAAAAATGGAGAGCTGCTTCTGGTAGGCTTCTCAAATGTTTTACGCTGCCTCTAGTGGGATAACAACAATTTGTGTACATATTTGCATATCTTTTGTTGTTTCTGAAAAACAATATACTGAAAGAAGCATGAACCAAGGAATGATAGACTTGCATTTCATTAGTGGTGTCAAGCTGGACAATTGCACAAATACAATTAACCCTGTTCTATCCAATCCACTTGATCACACGGTAAATGAGAATCAGACAAAAATAAAATAACTACAAATAATCTCTATAGTTGAAGACCCATTAGGGAAAGTCAAATTATGTGAAGCAGTTTCTCGTTAAGAGATTTATCAGTCTTATTGAGAATAGCATGATGTGTGTTGCACTTATTCACTATGACAAAACAATGAGATGTCATTTAGTATTCATAAGCACTTTGTGAATACATGCTGTTGCATGTTACAGGTTGCATAAATAGACTTACTTTTGTGCTTCTTAAATATTTCAAAGAGCAGGGAAATGTTTTCACGTAGCTGTTATCAATTAATGTTAAAGAGTCACGTTGACCTCACACACACACACATCCATCATTGTCCACATGCATTTAGCTGAAGTCCCCACAGATTCATTGTCCTTGAAAGTACCCTTGGGTCCAGTCAAAAACAATATGGCAATCATCTGTTCTGCCTTAGCCTTTTGATGCCAAGAAACATATTTGAGTGGCTGTATTCATACCATCTGGTATTTTCCATAGAAGAAGCATCAAACCACAGGCCAACTCTCAATCAACATACTCATGGACTTACTGGCGGGTGTAATGGCATTACACCGAACACGAGGCACATAAACCAACTGGGAGTTGATAAAAGCAAAGTGAAGTGAGTTGCTGTTCTGAAAGGATAATCAACATTTTGTCAAACATTCAGACCCACAAAAAGCAGCTTGCATGTCTCCAATACAGTATACTGTATTAGCTACTTCTACTTTTTACATGACAGTATAGAATAATTAAATTCATTGTGAATTGAACCAGGTCTCAATTCATGTGATCAGAAAAGTTCTAATAAATGGGATGCTTTGAAAGAAATGGTTGTAAAGTACATTATCCAATATCAAATATGTAAAAGGTGCATGATTAATGTATGTTATAGTACTTTATGTGTACTGTACAAAACATAAAAATGGAACAAAGTGAGTTGGCAGTACAACCTATACAAGGCATATTACTAAGGGAATCATATTAAGTGTTTTGTGATCAATTGGATTAAAAACATTCATTTTAGAAATGGACAAACAAAGTGGAATTTTACTGTATGTGAATATAAAGTAAGTGAATATATTGATCTTTGAATAATGAAAACTCAGGAAAACATGTTTAATGGTTAAACTGTTTTGCAGCTCATACAGTATATGCTCTCAGGAATAAACAGTTATGCAATTTCTGTCTAATCTTATGCGCATTGCATTGCTGTATGAATTTTATACCACGTAATCATTTCAATAACTGTATAAACTTTTTCAAAATCTCAGTAATTCGCCCAGTAATTCCTAAGCAGGTAGCTGTTTTGATTTCCATTTCAAATATATTTTTCTTTGTTGAGTCGTCTAAGAAAAGTGCCACGGTACTCAAGGCCTTTGTGACTGAGATAAATACTATTAGTGTTAATCCATGTCAAAATATTATGTTTATACCTCTCACCGTCAGGTATGTGAGCAGCCTGATTTCCTCAGAGAGACCTCAGAGCTCCAGTGTTATTGTCACTACAGTTCTTATTGTTAAATGTTGTGTCTTTAGTTACGTTAAATGATATTTCACCCTTTTTAGATACATCAAATTGTATTCCCCACAAAAGCAGTTAACGAATATTACAATTATGAGTATTTAAATGTGTGTTGGTTGCAGTCTTGGTTTCTGTTAGTTTCCCTTTAACTCAGCAGTCAGAGATGACTTTAAGCCCAGCAGCTATAACACAAACCCAGTGCAACAACATCAGCACTGGCATCCAATCGCT
Source organism: Notothenia coriiceps (assembly GCF_000735185.1). Classification (NCBI taxonomy): domain Eukaryota; kingdom Metazoa; phylum Chordata; class Actinopteri; order Perciformes; family Nototheniidae; genus Notothenia; species Notothenia coriiceps. Next base: position 25,216 of record NW_011358926.1, on the reverse strand, counting down.
TTGTCCACAATTGGCTCATAGACTGGAAATGGAGTCATTTGGCTCTATTTGGCTGTCCAAGCACATGCCTGTCTCCAGGAGATTGCTTGAGGGGATTTTTAAGTCTGTCTCCCATTTGGCATATAACGATAAAGAGTAGCCTCAATCTTGCCGCAACTTTAAAGAAAAACATTGAAAATGGGAAGCTGTAATGAGAATACTGGCAGATGGGGTGATTCATCCTGGTTGTCCAAACAAAAAAAGGTTAATAGCTTAAGTGTTTGGAGCTCTTAACAGGAGGAGAAACTGACCTGCCACAAACCGTCTGGGCCAGGCCATAGTCTAACTTAATTTCCTGGCTACTGATCAGGATGGGATTGGATCAGCTTAACTTGATGTAGGTCAAGAGACAAGCAAACATCTGGAGCTAGTGGTGGGTCATGCCATTATTACAGCCCACCTATAGGTGCAAGGCTGTATGGTTTAATCTTTTAAATCTTTTAATTCCATCCAATTATTTTGGTTTGCACTACAAGGGAACCACTGATATGTTCATGCATCAGTGAGTCTGCAGAAAGTCTCTCATAGTAGCTGACTTTAATGGTCTATGACTTTTAAAACTGATAGATGGAGGAGGGGGAGGTGATTTAGGAAAGGAAAGGAATGGAATGGTTTATCTTTTAGCCCATAGTAGCACAGTGTAAGAGATGTTTTATTCTTGATGATTATCTTCAGGCCATGATGAGATTTCTAATTTGTTAAAACTTCTAAAATATCTGTTTACTGAATCATTTACAGCAACAACGTAACAACATTTTACAGCAGTTGGCAAAATGGTGCTCCTTTGACTCAAGGATACAGTGCGACACAGAAGTATATGGTCTTCAATTCGAGGTCCACAAAAACATGAATGGATACAAATACGGAAACCAATCAACTACCATCGAACTTGAAAAAGACAGGTTTATGTTCTCATTAGTTGTACTATATGTAAGCAGTCTGATTTAGCCTTGTCATGAACCTAAAGTGAAGATATTTCTAAGAAAAGAGTCGGCAAATTGGTGGGTTTGTTTTTGTCATATCTCCCTGTAACGGAGGTGATCTCTGGGCCCATAGATCTCGGCCTCCGTTACGGGTTGTATAGCTTCATTGTTGGTGATTGTGTTCACCTGGTGCCCTGTGTTGTCTCCTCCCCCGTCACCTGTGTCTTGTTTGTTTGATTGGTCCTGTGTGTATTTAGGGTTCTGTTTTCCTGTTAGTCTGGGTGTGTGTGAGATCCTTGTTGCTGGTGACTGTGTTCACATGAGACACTGGCCGTTTCTCAATCGCGAGGATACTGGCTTGGTAGTCGCATACTTCCAAGTCACTTCCTTCAGAAACGAAGCAAGTATATTTCCAAGCCACGGATTCGGAAAAATAAGAAGAATGGAACAGGCTAACAAGTCTGCCACTCTCTCTAACGGTTTCAACATAAACTGTACCGAAAATAAATACCTCACGATGTCTATCTAATTATGAACTTGCTTTACTTTCACGGAACACATTTTTGGTGGTAACAAATGCAAAAAAGTAACATATTTACCAACACATGTTCTACGCCACTACATACCACAGTCTATGCTACATACTCACATTTAAATGTGTGCTGCACTGCGTCGTTTCAGCCATTCTCCGCAAGGGTTTTTGAAATTGGTCCGTGCGCAAAGCATTGTGGGGATATGAAGGACGCGAAGTCTACCCATGTGCAGCCTCGAAATTACCCCCAAACCAAGGACGTGGCCTCGGTGGAATTCCAAGGGCCCTTCTCACTTCTCTTATTTTTCCTCGCTCCTCGGTCTCGGTCTCACCGGAAGTTGATTTGTCTGCGCCATCTTGAGTAGCGTCCCAATGGCCTTATTTTTGCCGGAGGACCGAGGAGCGATAATGGAGGAGCTATAATCGAGGAGCCACCAGACCATCCTTCGATGAAATCCTCAGACACTCGCCCAGCCCCTTACTGTGTATCGCTCACTGATTGGACGATGCAGCGCATGCACTGATCTGATGCTTGACATGAGAGCAGTTTCCCAGCGGAGTCCTAAACATAGCAATATATGCTTTTGAAATGTAACATGTCTAAAACAAAGAAAAAAGACCTATAGTTTACATTATTACACAAATTATTTGTTTGCAACTTATAGTATTATTTTTGAAATTTATTTTATTTTGCTTGACTCAGTTTGTTTCTTTTAAACTCATAGTTTTGCTTTATACTGAGAAAGTGTTGCTTTATCTTTATGATACAAAACTAATCCCATACTTCCACCCCCACAATGAATATCGAGCAATCACGTTCTTGCTTGATTTGCGGGACCAGCGTTGCAGTCGGGAAGAAAATCAATGTGGAGCGGCAGCTCCCCGCTTCATAGAGGAGTTTGACCGTGATTTTCCTTCTGGCAGAATCTACATAACACATCAGCCCCATTGAACACAGCATTGTAATTTGTGCTTATGCTAACATCATAAGACAAAAGTTGGTTCTGTGTAGTGAGAACGCGCTAGAGTGAGGGGGGCCCCCCAAGCCAAAGCTCGCTTAGGGCCCCCAAAAGGCTAGGGAGGAGGGGCTCTGTAAGGAAGTCTGAAGGAAGAGGCAGATTTTTTTCGGCTGCGTATTTTCTAATTCTAGCGCACTCGAGCTGGTTTCTCCATTCTTACCTACCCTACCTTTAAAGCAAATATACATAATGTAAGAAACAAAGACTACGACACCATCGTTGTACAATGTTTTGTGCATGACCTTTATCTAATAGGGCTTTATTTTTTGTCTATCTTCACTTTTGGCGTTACAATATAAATGTTCCCTATGTGGGATGGATGAAGGAATTCTGATTCTGAATTGTCTTGTACAACACAAAGTGTAGCTATCACAGTTCAATGATCATTTCATGTGTTCATCCAACTGAAGGGTCAGGAGTTTAGAGGGAACCACGAAAGGAGTCAAAACCCAACCAGCAAAACGATTTTATTTACTCATTTTAATGGTTTAAAAAAATATTTCTTTGCGCAAAGACAACAACAGGTCCCCGTCCGCTGAGGACACAAGGGACCAAAACAATGATGACCACCAATTGATGAAAGGTGTAGCAAGATGAGATGAGGTAAATGTTTTTGAGGAAAGAAAACAAAAAAGGCACAATTTACAATCAACCATGCCTCAGATTCACAATAATAATAATAATAATAATAATAATAATAATAATAACAACAACAACAACAACAACAACAATAATAATATATAAGTACAGCTAAAAAAAAATCTGAAAATCTTAAACAACAAAAAATACAGACCAATTCTATAATACAAGGCAGGTCCTGCCGTCAGGCTCCCCGGTCCTGTACACTGAGCCTGACCTGCTGAAGCTGCAGCACCCTATCTGACCACCAGGCACGACACGCACAGTTTGGAGGGCCCGATGCAGTCGTCATGGCAGAAGGCACCGCAGCCCTGGCACATGATCATGGCTTTGAGGCGGCACGAGCACTTGAGCGCCACCTCCTCCGCAGTACTGTCAGTGTAGGCCTGGATGCTGAGGGTGGTCTGACGGGGGCGCAGCTGCAGAACTCCGTCCGCCATGCTGCGCGAGAATCCGCTGTCCATCACTGAAACATTGGCTGTGTAGCTGACTCCTCCACCGTGTTTGGGGAGCTTCCCATAGAGCTGAAAGGGAAGGGTGGAGGCAGTAGAGGAGGGGGAGGAGGAGGAGGAAGAGGAAGAGGGAGAGCCAGAGGAGTAGCTAGCCTTGCTGTGCTCTTTCTTTGCCATCCTTGCTAAAGTCATCTCCATGTTGAGGAGTCCCTCCATCGCCCCCCCGCTCAGGTAGCCGTCCATAGAGCTCCCGGGCTCTTTTTTGGTAACACTCATGGGTTTGATGGGGGAGGATTTGGAGAGAGCCTGACAAGCAGGCCGTGCACCCACTTCATTCTTTATGGTGGAAGCAGGAGACTGAGACTGCGGGGGCCCCCAGTTAATCTTAATGGTAGGCACCACCTCTGTGGGACATGGGTCTGCATGGTGAGGAGAGGGTCCATTGGGCGTGGTTCTGTGGGCTTGCTGGGGCCTGTCTGGAGTGACCCCCTGGGAAGACTGATGGCCATGAGAGTCTTTTATAACCACAGACCCCCCAGCAGTCTCAAGGTCTGACTTACTCCTGGAGGACAAAGAGCTGGAGGATGAGGGGGGGGGCAGAGAGGTGATGACCGCGACAGCCCCGGGGGCTTGCGGAGCCTGGTACTGCCCTGCTGGTGTCTCTATCAGACAGGAGACTGGACGACCTGTAGGAGACTTGTTGTGGATCTGAGAGACTGCGTTCAGTTCAGGGCTAGAAGACTGGACTGAGCCCTCAGGCCTGTGGCTAAGCCCTGGGGTCCGTGACCCTGGTGGTGGGGGTTGGGGCCCTGGAAATCGGCTGATCTCCAGCCTGTTGGCAGAGTGTGAGGGTAAAACCTTCTCCAGGGGCAGACTGCCCTGCAGGAGCTGAGTAACAAGAGGATTGTTGGCCTCCACACTGGAAACTGCTCTAGCTGAGCTGGCCATCCTCCTGGAGGCAGCTGCAGCTGAGGGCTTCACAACTTCCCGACACTCCTCTCCAGACTCAAGTTTGATCACAACGCCATCTTCTAACCCCTGCTGATGGGCTGTGGGGAGAGACTGGTAGTCCTGGGAGTGGGGGCTGCTGTGCTGAGGGTGAGGCAGGCCATTGGGGAAGCACGGCTGGATGACAGTCTGACCTTGGCGGTTGGACACGTGGGCCTGGATGACCGGCTGATGGTTCTTTGGGGGAGGGCTGTAGATGACCAGCTGGCTGTTTCTCTGGATGCTCAGTGGGGGGCCCCAGTCCCCGTCAGGCTGCTGCTCATCCTCACAGTCTGAGGCCGTTTCCGTGGAGTCACTATGCGTCCCAGTCTCGTACTCTTTCTCTCCACCAGAGGAATGAGCTTCTGTTTGCCTCCTCCCTGTGGAGGGAGAGAACACATCCTGGTGCTCCACATGGTGGGAACCATGCTGGATTACACCGCCCAGTCCAGAGTCCTTCACCTGTGCCAGATCTTTGGCCCGAGAAGAGCTGGCCAGCGTCTGTATAACATCCACACCCTGAGCTCCAAACCTAGGAAGGGAATCCGGGATGGAGGTTGGGGTCAGTGGAGGTTTTATGGAACCATGTTCAGCCATCTCTGAGATGGCTGCAGGAGACTCCATCGCCGTAGGCTTTGGAGAGGCGGAGTCAGGTGCCTTGTCTTCAGGACTTTTGGAGGAATTCTGGACATTAGTTGATGTTGCTTCTACTTCCTCTCCAGTTTCTGGCCCTCCAGCTGCATCCTCTGGAGGAGAGCTTGGGGTCTGTGGGGCCTCCGAACACAAAGAGGTTGAGGTAGTGGACAGGGAAGGGGAGGGCTGGGGCTCTACACTGTGAAACTGTAGTTGTGTTCCTGACGTATTAGAGCCTGAAGACGATCCCTGCTCCTCCACCCCACCACCTCCCCTTCTTCCACTACTACTACTTCCTCCTCCTC
>NW_011358926.1:11718-19669 GCF_000735185.1 Notothenia coriiceps | reverse complement strand
GAGCCATGTCATCCGCAGGGAGAGCAGACCCAGAAGAATCTGGATAATCTCCTCCTCCTCCTCTTCCTCTTCCTCTTCCTCTTCCTCCTCCTCCTCCTCCTCCTCCTCCTCCTCCTCCTCCTCCGGGCTCGATAGGTCCTGGATGCTCTCTCGCTCGTCGTCCATTGCTGCAATCCGGTAGCCCAGCAGCAGGCCGCAGCCGGACCCCCGGCCCTGCCCCTTCGCTAGAGGCTGCAACAGCAGCAGCGGCCTCCCGCTGGGCCCGGGCTTGCTGGGCGCGGGCTTTGATGTCCGCAAGGGTCCGCGCACCGCCCGTCCCCGACGGCCGCGAGCCCTCGCCGGGGGGCACGATGCGGGGGCAGATCTGGTAGGTTGGGTGACCTTTGACCCAGGGGGGTTTGATTCTGGAGAGTTGAATCTGGGACAGAAACGCAAGGACAGTTAGTCAAACTACCGCAGGTAAATGCTTATTGATGAACAGGCAGTTTACTTTGGTGCACAAAGTCTTACCCGGATAGGTGGCACCTTGGGCTCTTCGGTTGTCTGCTGCGGCTTCTCCGTACGGACACCGTCAATTGTGGTACGAAAGGACTGACGGTCCTCAATCCGCGGCCTTTTTTCGGGGAAGCTGGAGAAGGCCTGGGCCTCATCGGGCCTTCTCTTCTGTTCCTTGAGCTGAGCGCTGGGTGCAGGGGTGGGGGCTGGGCTGGCTGATGGACTGCTCTCACGGCTGCTGGTGGCCGTCCCCCCTGTGATGGAGGTGACAACAGAGGCAGTGTCATCCAGAGGATCGGCGGCGACTGCAGCACTGGAGGATGCTGAGGAGGAGGAGGAGGAGGAGGAGGAAGAGTCCAGGCCTGTGGCGAAGGCTCCCTGTGTTTCAGAAGGTGAAGAGGGAGAGGAGACAGGCGAAGAGGCTGAAGACGAAGAAGAGGAGGAGGAGGAGGAAGGTGAGGAGGTAGAAGCCAGTAGAAGCGCATTCTCCTCTGGGAGCAGGCGGGACGCAGCCTCAGGCTCCTCGTTTGCACTGGTGGCGGCTGGGCTGGGAGTAGGGGTGGGAGTGGAGGCTGACAATATGACTGGCTCTGGAGTGGGGGGGGTCTTTGTCTCTATGGAGGGACTCTCAGCAGGGAGCTCCACACCGCACTCAGCCTGCAGCACCACCTCTCCTTGAATGACCGTGTTGTCGGACATGGGAGAGCCAATAGAATCTGCTGGGAGGTCCAGTTCAGGGCTGGGCTCAGCGGCGACTGCAGACTGCAGAGCAGGGGGAGGGGCCTTGCAGAGGGTCCGACGGGCCCTCCGACGCAGGTCAGCTCTTGTGCGTCTCCTCATCCTGCCATCTCTCCTTCGCCGACCCACGCTGCGTCTCTTGGGGGCCCCAGCTGCCACCACAGCCACGTCAGCGTCCAGCACGCCGGCTGCAGCTTCACCGGCTTCACTCATGGTGAGCTTCAGGGACTCCTCTTGTGTCAGGCCAGACCTACAGGAACACAAACAATGTTTCAGCGCATTGTGGTAAACAATGTCATCTAAACTATATGGAGGAAGGCAAGGAGATGGAAATAAACAATATAATACATGCAAATAAATGTCAAATATAAAAGGCTATACAGGCTTCTAGTCAGGCTTAAATAATACTTACAATGCCAAGATATTAACCTTAAAGGAACCACTCTAAATATGACATAAGAAAGAATATGGCTGCTGTGTGAACATTGATTTTGGACTCAAATGAAATGGGATGGTTCTTACTTTTGCCCGTGGTACTCTTCAAAAAACTTTTCCTTCCAAGCCTCTACTTTCTTCTCTTTCTCCATTTCCTGTCGGAAACGCACTTGCATCTCGTGGGTGAACTCACCTAAATGTGTCAAACACATATAAAGGTTTAAAAAGTAGATTCACAACTGACCTTTTTGAAGGATAGTTTTGTTATAAATCTAATAAGCTGCCCATCACTTGTAAATAAGCAGCTGGTGTTAGTAATGTTTCAGGACAGTGTCACCATCAGAAGCAGAAAGACAGGATCTTCTCTGAATCAGGTCCCTGACAGACTGATTCATCAACATCCAGAAGTGGTTGTTATTTGTGTCCTTCTGCACCCATGGCCTCCTTCTCATTCACACACGTAAAGAATGCTTCGGCACAGTGTTGCCTTTTGGTGGGAATGTTCTGCTGGCATGTATGACTTTACCCTTTCTTTATAACAACCTTTTGGTTATGTGGCACGAGTAAAATGTGGCATATTGACTAATACACTTACCCTCAGCCAGCCTTTCTTTCCAGCTCTGGGAGGCATGGGTGAAGAACTCATTGTTGAGAGCTGAGCTACTCAGTCGGGCCATACCATCTGGCCCAATCTTCAGGAGAGAACACAATGTAAAAATATCAGTAAAGGAATAATGCACCTGAGAAGTAGAGGGGGCTAGGCTTAAAGGCTAGTACATAGTACATAGTGCATTCTGCATACCGCTGCGGTCACAACTATTTGAACGGTTGCATTTACACTACAACTGACAGTCTGCATCCGGCTGAAACAATCATTCAACCATCAAACAACCATTGAGTTTGTTCATAGTGTTTGTTCCAAAGCAGCCACAGGTCCATACCATACCAACTGGACTGGATAGAATGAAGCGGGAGCATTTGCATCAAAGGAGCAAAGGTGATCTTTGCGGTTGCACAGAAAGTATGAATTTGTCTTAACATGCATCAAATTGACCAAATAAATGGTCGTTCATTGACAAAATGACAAAACAGTGTACGCATGAGATCAGCCTCACAATATTAAAGAAGATAAAAAAAACATACCTGTCTGTCCACCTCAGGCAGCAGCTGCAGCAGCTGCTGTTGCGAGTGTACTGGGAAGGCTGCGAAGGTACGCACATTGATAAGGGCTCTGATGTTGGTGTTGACCAGGATTGAGCCTGGTGTTTCAAAATCTACATCCACCCCTCCCCGACTCCTCTTCATGGGACCTGCCACAGCAAAAAATAAACCCATACATTTACTTGCAGCTAAAGCTATCTGCAGGTACCTACAGCTGAGCACCACAGACACTCAAACATTTTCTTTGCTTATCAATTACCTTTATATAGTAGGTGAGAACACTCAATAACACCCCTTTCATCGTTTTGAAAATGTGCTTTTCATCTACTGAGTATTCTTTCTGCCATTTGTGTTTATTAATTATGGTGACTATTGCTGCTTTCTCTAGAGATGCTTATTCAAACATCTTCACATAGACACTGCACTAACTTGGGGCCTGAGCAAAACACCCACCAGTCAAGTGGATAAACAGTTGTCAAGAAACCTGACAACTCCGAATATTTCAGTAAAGATCTAACCCATCAGCATTTTGAATGTTTTCTTTCATTCTAGATGTGTTGCAGATAACTTTGTTCTCTGTTGAAAAAGGTCTTCTTACCTGAGGGAACATGCTCTCCATTCACTTTAAGAGGAGTGAGGACAACGCGAGGCATCATGACTGCTTTCTTCCTCTGCCTCCCTGACTGTAGCAACACAAACAGTGGTATGGAAAGGTTGTAACAGTAGACGGTTATGAAGTCAGTATGTGAAGCAGCACTGTATTCCTGCCCCTCTACAGCCCACTCAAAATCACATGGGACACTTGTTCATGAATTAAGAAACAGTACACTAAATCACAGTGGAACTGCTCTTTATTCCTTGACTGTTGCCACTTCAAAATAGAGCAGCCAGTGTGTACACGCGTGGTGCTGACCTGTCTTGAGCGGCTTAGCCTGGTCTGGGTGTGTGGAGCATGTTGGGCCTGCTGTGTGTCTATGCGTGCTTGCTGTCCTGCCGCCCTGCTGAGGCGGGTCTGGGGTTGGGAGCTGACAGCCAGCACTTCTGTGGAGCAGGAGGCGCTGGACGAGCTCTCATCCACAGAGGCTGCAGGTCAGAAGAAAACAAACACATTTCAACTCAACATATATTGCAGTTATAATGAATATGTTATGTTATTTTAAGCAAGAGAGTTTATAAAAAAGGAGCTTCCATCTGAGCTAAAGCTACTTTTCTGGTGTTTTTGCTAAGAGGCAAACTTAAAAATGTAACCAAAGTGTTAGAAATCACAGGCCATATTTTGGCTTCTACCAAGAAGATACAGTGGAGGAAATAGGCGGGGCCTATCTACATTGCATCCCCGCATCATCCGCCTGTGCGCATCAAAGACGCAGACTCATTGTTCCCACTAAAGTAGGGGTGAGTGTAATAAGGAGGGAAAGTTGTTGTTCAGTGTGTTGCCGGGAGCATATAAGGATTTATCCACCATGTTAAACATTTAAAAATATATATATGTAAAGCATAAAGATAAAAAGGTTTAAAAAAGTTATTGTTTAATGTTTAAGGAGGTGACGCTACTCAGCCAATCAAATGGGTGCAGTCAGTGAGTCAGCACGATAGAATACAAACACAAACAGAGACGAGGCAAGAAGAGAGAAACAGCAGTGAGCAATTTCAAATGGCGTGCTCAAAAAAGAGAAAGCTAGACAGCGAAAACAGAGCATTTAATGACATTTTCTCTTATTGGACCTTTTTGAAATGCAATTGAATACCCCTGCATTATAGCAACAACAACAATAATAATAATAATAATAATAGCAATAATAATTAGGAAGGGGGGTGCGGTGTTCTTATGTTCTCTGAGGTGAGCCACCTTCCCATACTTTGAAAACCCCTGGTCTAGATGATAGGAAAGGAGGTTTCAAACTTCCTTTATAACCTCCTTTAGCTTAGGAACCACTGGACCTCCCTTACCGAAAGGAGAGGAGAAAATGCTGCCCCACAATGCCTTGCAGCCGCAGCATTTGCCGTCACACAACACTCGGCCGTTCACGGAAACAACCGATTATGACCGAGAAATCAGTGTTTCCCCTAGGTTTACTGCCTTGGCAGGGTGCTGCTCGGGTACCCCCCCGAAAAAAAATGTCGGGGCACCCAGATTTTTTTTTATCCTCTGGAGCAGAGAGAGGAGCTGTGGATTATTGTTATTGATATCGATCGTACAGTAACAAAGTATTTTTACATTAAAAAGTAATACAGTACAGTGTTACACTGTGCTGTATTACTTTTATTCAAACTGTATTCCCTTCTTATCATGTAGCCTACACTTCTTCCTTTCATTGATACATTTAAATCACCTGACTAAACATACCTGCTGCAACCCTGTGCTGCTGCTGCTTCTCTCTGCCTCATCCTCTATTGCTGGAGGCAGCTCCACCTCATCTGATCTCTGATATGAAAGCAATCGTGTTATGATCATATTGGGCTATTGGTGTGAGTCTAACATTAAACAAGCAGTCTGCTTGTCATACATTGCTGACGATACATTTTAAGAGGCAATTTGTTGAGTCACTGCCGCTAAATGCCGGTAGCATCAAGCTAGCAAGTCCTGCATTAGCCTCACATCAACAGGTGTAGACAGAACATCCAATTATCCTGAGCTAATTTAATGAATAAACCAACTCACATCTCCTGTCTTTTTTTTCACCCAACTCATTAGACTATTCTTCTGCTGGCGTTTCATTGTTTTTTTCTGTAAAATTCAATACTGTAGTTCAAAACCGCGGTACCTGCTCACCAGAGGCGCGGGAAGGTATTTTGAGTGGGGGTGCTGAGGTGCTGGACTCCAGTGAACACTATTACGGGCACTATAGAGCAGGGGTTCCCAAAGTGGGGGTCGCGAGATGATTACAAAATAAAAAGGGAAAATAAAAAAGTTTAAAAAAAATGGATTACTTTTTTTATAATTAAAAAAATATATATATTATTAATAATAACGTTAGCATAGACCTTTTTTTCTTTGACAAACCATTAGCGCAGTTTTTCTCAAACTTTTTCTTTTTTTTCCTGAACACTTATTTCACTAGCACTTTTTTAAATAGGAGAGTTAGAAAGCATCAATCTGGTGCCTCTTTGAGACAAAATTAAAGAGCCCGCCCCATCATCCAAACCCATCAATATTGAGTAAATATTTGTCCCCTTGACGAAACCGGTTACTGAACTGATTTTGGATATTGGTAGAATGTAACTTTGATAGACCATTAATCTGGCCGTCAATGGTTGACAAATTTTCTAGATCTTCTCGGGGATCTCTTCAGTCCCGCCACACATTATGCTGTGACGTCATTGCGGGAACAGCCTCTCCAGCTGCACCGTTCAGGGATCCCAGCATCTGCATATAAACCACGATGGGGCACATCAGCAGCAAGGCTCAGACAGCGATTGACAGTTTAATTTTGAACGGTCTGAGAGCTCATGTGAGGCGGAAGGATGCGGTTATGTTGTATCTGTTAGAAGTTTATGGGCGATCCATCGGTCATGTAGCCATGGTGGACTAGCGGACTAAAAATCAGCCCTGGGACCTCGACCGCCCACTTCCGGACCCTAGTAATGTCAACGGGGGGAGTGGGGGATGTGCTAGTGACTTATCGAACGGCCACTTCAGGTACCCGGCCATCGGGATCGTCCCGATGCCAGGTCCGCCTCACAGCCCCGCGCACGTAACTGGTCAACGGGGGGAGCCTCGCGCGGGGAAGACGGTGGACCCTAGTTCCCGAGTCGGAGTGGGAATAATAATAATAATAAATAATCCGGTGCATTTTATCATAATTTCCCCAAACATTGTGGGGTTTTTTTATATTGTTTGTTAAAAAAAAAACACACGTTAATCCATGTTGGATGTCTACTTACAACCAGGTGGGTGTAGGGGTGGGGATGTCTTTTACTGGTGGACGGGTGGTGTTTGTTGGGTGGACACTATGACAGCGCTCGTGAACTGTCAACGAGGCGGTGGGGGGGTCTGGGACCTCTGTGGTCGCCTGGTCAGCGCAATTTACAATGATGCCGTTTAGACCAATATAATAATAAAGTGCGGTGCCGGCGTTCAGGAACCGATCCGGCCCTTTCTGCGCGAACTATCACCTCAAATGTGGTGCATAGTCTCAATGTGGACCCGGAACAAATATAAAAATACTGTTGCCCATCCCCACCAGTGCGGGACACTGCGTCACCTTACACAACAGTTCTGCCCCTCACACACACATACCACGCTTCAAAATTCAGTTGCATAAATGCTTGAGCTACGTTTTTATTATAATTACTGTGAAATCTGCCATTATGTTTGTTATTCATTACACAAACACACACTTGCAACTGATAACACTGGCAATGATTTTAGATGTATTAGACTATTAAAAAAGAAATCATGCTATCAAATAAGTGGAGGGTACGGGTACCCCCGTCCAACGGCACACACCAACCTGACTGCAACTCAAAAAAACTAAAGGTTTTGTTTTTTCTCATCAGGAAATGCAGACCCGGCTCAAAACAAAAGATTTTTAAATATCATCCTCACGATCATTTAAAGTGTATCATATGTTCGCGAATTACATTGAAAGCACTAATAAGAACCTGCTAGGGTTTCATCCACTTGAGTTACAGACTACAAAAATAATCGATTGTTTTATATCACATCCGACGGGCAGGAAAATTCGCAGCTCTCACTGCCGATTTTTAATTCATCATCTTCACACGATCATTTATGTTTATGTCGCCGAAGTTGACATGAAAGCACTGGACAAATATGAATATACTGTGTCAACTTCATTAAAACCGCTTGACTTACGTGGCCTCAACTCCGAGTATTCACCATTTCTACGCAGGGTGACAACACACTTTGTCCGTGTTTGGCTCTTCTCGCCGCCAGTGGAGCTTCGGCCGCATTGAGGTCACACAAACGAAAAGATGCTCCTCAACCAAAATTGAGTCTCGAGGGAATCCTGTCGATGTTCGAATATTAATATTGATTCGGATTCGGTATCGCTTTTCTTAAAGTAATCTCGTTCGATGTTACTAGTAGGTCACTTTTCATTGCACTAACCAGTTGTTGCGTTCGTGTCACAGGCTTTTTGGATTCGATGGATACATC
>NW_011358926.1:7787-11695 GCF_000735185.1 Notothenia coriiceps | reverse complement strand
CACACACACACACACACACACATTCAAATGGTCAGCTCGCTCCAGTAACTCCATATATAAATGTTAGACCTGAAGTGAAATTGATTTAAATTGCGTCACTGCAGGACACACACATGCACACACACACACACAGAGAGAGAGAGAGAGACTGCCCCCTGTGACTGTCTCCAATTACTGAGCAGGTGCACCTGAGCAGGTCTTTTAGAAAAGGTCATCCATCATGGTGTGTGTCTCGGTGTGTGTGTGTGTGTGTGTGTGTGTGTCTGTGTGTGTCTCTGTGTGTGTGTGTGTGTGTGTGTGTGTGTGTGTGTGTGTGTGTGTGTGTGTGTGTGTGTGTGTGTGTGTGTGTGTGTAGTTTGACACTAGCAGACATGAGAATGATGGTTAATTGCTTTTAAACATTTTGTTTATTAAAACTGAGCTTCATTTCTGTGGCTCTCCACTTTAATCCCCTTGTTTGTCTTCCTATTTTGTTCTCCTTCTCATTTAATTGACCCCTTCCTTTTTTCCTGCTCTTATCTCCCTCTCTTTCTCTCACTGTGTCAGTCCCTGCCTTTATCTGGCATATGTTAATCAAGAAAGAGGGCTAAGAATTTGTCATTAAAATGCGGTGCAAGTACTTATTTGCATAATGTCTTTCAATAGCCATTGTTTTGTCTACTTAATTATAATGATGTGGCATTCAAGAGCAGCCATTCATATCCAATAAATCAATACAGACATTTGTTACCGGATTAAAGAAAACATACACTATCTAAATGTCTTCAATTATCTCATCATCATGCACACTGTATTCAACTGACCAATCTCTTTTAGATTCTTAGCAGGATCATTGCTCTCATATATCACATTTATATATCACGAACACACGTGTTGGACTACAAAAGACAGTGGGGATGATCTTTTATAGCAACAACACAAGATGGCTAGTTATCTGGGTGGCTTTTCCTTTCCCGTTAAATCCCTTCTTTTTTTTTTTTAAGCAAGCGTAGCATCAAGCTATCTCTGATAAAGCATTTTTGAATCAGCAAGCTAGCTAGCCAACTAGCATATAGCTGTAAATAGCTTGTAAAGTCCAGCATGCTTTACTAAATACTTAGCAGAGTCACACTGATAGCATTGAAGTGAAACAAATTGTTTTAAAAATAAATGAAATATGTCCTACATTTATTTGAGAGACGTACCACAGAAAACAGCAGCGTCTTGTAAGTGAAGGTGAAAACCATTTTGAATAAACATATGGAGAAAATAAGGGAGAAAACATCCAACATCTGTCCTCACAGCCTCTTTTACTTCATCACAAGATCAATTTCCATCCTGTTTGTCTGTTTGTCTCGCTGTTATTGTTCAAGTAGGCCTACTTACGAAATCCTCTCGTATGTAGGCTACTCAATTGTCGAGTATTTGATCATTGTGATCAGTGCAGACATTCACATTTTAATAACAAGGGAGCTTTTGAAGCCTTTTAATAACAGCATAATAACAAGCATTGATGATCGTGAGCATACGTGTGTTTCGTGTCCTCATGCATGTACACTTGAAAATATCCCTCATTATTAACGATTGTTTTTGAAGTGTGTGTTCTTTTCCACCTCAAAAGCTTGTTATGTGAATTATGGTAAGTTAGATCCATAACCATTTACATACTGCAAAAGCTGTATGTGTGTGCTCATTGTACGTATAGTCAGTAATATTTATTGTTGTTTTTGTTAGCATTTCTAGTATTGTGATATTTTTTGCATATCTTTTATTTTTTTATTGACTTGTTATTTTAGGTTGAGTTTATAACGAACCCAGCCATACTGACAACCCAAACAAATCATTAAAGTCCCCTTAAGGCAAGTTTTTCACATATGTGAAAATACTTTGCCATCATTTATATTTGTTTACTATGGTTGTCTAACTTTGAAATTCTAATAAACTCTGAAAAGAGGCAGGAAGCACTACTTTTTCTCCCTCATTAGGAAATTCTACATCTGGTCTCGCCCTATCCACCCTGAGATCACCCTGATTGATCTCTGCCTACACTGTTTGGCTGTTTTGAATTTCTGATGTACCTAATCTAGCTTGCCCAGGGTATGTTTGAATCTCCACAGACATCTCCCTTCCATCATCGCAACTGTTGGAAAAATGTTACTCGTCACCGGCTTGATCTTCAATATCAGGATACATGTATTTATTATCCTTGCAAGAATGGAAGTAGTCATCACACACAAAGCTGCATGGGACAAAATAGTTCCCAGAACCGTGTCCCTGACATGCTTCTATACAAGAGAGTCTTACAGTCACAAGATGCAGAATACCGGTTCAAAACAGTATCCATGTTTAGTTCAGATTAGCTAAGGCCTGCGTATTAATAAACATGACAGTCATATGCCTATCTCCATAGAGGCTGAATCATCATGTTAATCGTTGTCACATAGCTATCATAGGCCTAAAACAGTGTGTCCTCCTGACGCTCTTCTAGGCAATCATACATCCGGTTACGTACACAGATACGTAGGGCCTTTGTTATCATATGCAACTGACACAGTTTGTACTACAAATCCGTACATAACAAAGGGAAAATATGTTTTAGTTGAGAGAATGTTTTAAATCTCGATAGTGCCATCCTGGGGCTAATGCTAACTACTAGTAAAACACTTCTTCAGTGGCTGGATTGTGCCGAGAGCTTCACCATATGAGCCTCAGTTTTCAGAGAGTATCTTTGCTTTGGAGGCAGGGGCGGACTGGGACTAAAAATCAGCCCGGGAATCTCGACCGGCCCCTTCGGTACCGGCCCAACGGGATTCGTCCCGATGGCCAGACTGCCACTGTTTGGAGGGCGTCCTGAGATGGCTCAGAAACTTCTAAAAATCTACTCATCTTTCGCTGCAGACTGAAAACCCACCTGTTTTGGCTGCACATTGGACAATACACAAAACATTTTGTAATATATTAAAGGTTTAGATGATTGTGAACTTATGCACCTGCACTTCACAGCACTTCTCACATTCAACTCAAATACTCCTTTCATCCTCCTGTACTTTAATACCGCTAACGCCACCAATCCTGAAAATGTGTTTACTGTATGTGTCCTTCTTTTCATTGATCATTGTTTTATATTGTACTATCTGAACACTTTTGACTCTTTTTGCTTTGATCTCTTGTCTGAAGACAGTGTGCTGCCCAAGGCTAATTTTCTACTGGGAAACCTTTAGGGCAGAAGTTCAGTTTTTCTGATGTATGTCACATTATTTTGATACATTATTCACAGTCCTTGCTCGACAGGCGCCCTTAAAGTCATTAAAAGTTCTCACAGCGTGATGTAACTGAACTTCAGATGGATGTGTGGCTCTTTGAAGAGTGTTGTGTTGAGTATCTGATTAATTCTACACGCATTAATGGGAGGGAAGTGGCAGATATGATCTGTGATAATGCTTAGACTGACTGCAGATGTTATTGATAGTTTGTTTTGAGAAATTTTGGAAGTATAGAGACTTTAAAGTAATCCACACTTTTTTACGTAAAAAAACTTTCAACATTGTTGAGCTTTGTTGAAACCGTCTTGTTTAATTTTAAGCAGAGATCAAGGATCCAGGATTGATTTCTGAAGCACTGGGCTGCATGTTTGTAATAATTCCTTGTACCTGTACACATATATGAGTCTGATGATATACACAAATCTGACTAACATTTAGACCACACACATACGTATTGTGTAAAACAACGTAGGCATTCATCATCTGCTCTTTCCTCTACTATTTTATTAGTGGGTTAATCTTGCATCTTTTACCAATACTTATATTTTAAAGATATTTTGACACATGTTAGACTTTGCCTGCTTAAATGTAGATTGACATAGTGTTTTTGTCTGTATAAATCCCTTCTGCAATCAGGGAGGTGAAAACGTGCTATCAGAACAGAAT
>NW_011358926.1:2641-7762 GCF_000735185.1 Notothenia coriiceps | reverse complement strand
GGGGGGGGGGGGGGGGGAACAAATAGTACCTTTTCAGTCTGAAGAAATAAGAAAGAAATAAGATAAGGAAGATCCTTAAACCCTGCAGTGAACATGAAAGTGTTATTTGACAATCCTTAACCCTGATTTTTCTCCCCTCATGTCTACAGTGAATAGAATATAATTGGGAGGGATGAAACCCTCTTTAATGGTCACACATGCAGAGCACACACAGTCCCATTTGTTCTCTGTTTTTAACCCATCCTAGTACCAGGAGTCTAGTACTAGGAGCAGTGGGCAGCTATTGTACAGCACCCGGGGAGCAATGGGAGTGAGGGGGGAAGGGGGATGTCCGGTGCCTTGCTCAAGGGCACCACGGCAGGGCAAGAGGTGAACTGGGACCTCTCCAAGTACGAGTCCACATTCCATATTTAGGTCTGGTCGGGGACTTGAACCGGCGACCCTGCGGCTCACAGTCCAAGCCCCTACTGACTGAGCCACTGCTGGACTGTGGTGAGGTACAGTATGTGTTGATAAAAGCATCAACTTAATGACATGTTATGTATTTATTGAGTGTGGCTTTTAACATTGGTCAGAAATATGGCCAAAATGCATGTCTGTATTTCTGACATGCAGGATCATTTGATAGAGGTACATTAGGTTAATATTTCTGAAATGTGGAATGGTTTGGACCACTCTGTAGATAGATTGATGGTGTAAATATTTCTGAGATGCCGTGCAATTATGTCTGGTCAGACTCCAGTTTGCAAGAGGCAAGGGGGATTCTGACTGGTCAGCTGGTGGATTTGAAATAGACTGGGTGGTATTTTTGGCATGCAGGGAATTTCTGACATATATTTGCAAGTACATTTTATAAAGGCTGGGAAATATTGGTTGTGTACAGGGTGACTCTTAGCAAGTCTGTCTGTTCACAGGTATGTTTAGGAGCTCTGTCTGTGCAATTAATTATGATGTTTGTGTATTGTTAGAAAAACCTTTGATTTCCAATCCCTGTAAATATTTTTTGTGTGTGTGGTCTTGTTTTAGTGACACTGTGGGAAAAATGCTTTGTTAAGGTAAGGTACGTTTAAGTTAAGGGTTATATTCAGAGATTCAATTCAATTCAATTCAAGTTTATTTATATAGCCCAAATCAAATCCTATTTGTCTCAGAGGGCTTCACAAGTCAACAAACATAATTGGCAATGTAAAACAATGTAAAAACAACAAACGTATCTTTCAGATGCAGTGGTTATGTTTAGGGTAAGTCCACAGGAAATAATTGTAAGTCCATGTAATGTCCCCTCAAGTGATGGAAAACTGTGTGTGTTTGTGTGTCGTTGCTATTGATTTTTCATTTTGCTAAAAATATTTGTCACTTTTTTCCAAATATGTAAAGCAACACCTTCTTTATACTATGGTTATTGCATATATAATATGAAATACAAAATATATACAATTATTGTTTATCTTGAGAGATTCCTGAGAAAGTGCTGTACTAGCTGAGGATAATAAAGAACGTAAGAAAGATATGAGAGAAGATTACGGATAAAGTAATATTGAATGGTCAGAGCTGCCCAGAAATAGAGATTACAAGGTTTTAGTGTCCATCACAAGCATATTGATTTTTGGATGGTACATTTCTTTTCATCACGTGTTCGGGGGAGAAACAGATAACTCATACAAAAAATGTCACACTTATCGACAAGCTAAGCTGCTTCTATATAAAATCATTTGCAATTAAGTAGAACCTGTAATCGAACAGATGTCTGAAAAGCACTTATCACCAGGTTTGGGTAATTTCATACTTTGGGATATGCAATAAAATATATGAAGCAAAGAAGAAAATCATTAAAGAAAGTGAGTGAAAAGAATAAAGAAAAATGGTTCGTATGAAGGGAAAAAGTATAACATGAAGACTAAACATTGGGTATCACTGTTTTAAAAATACATCTATATATTCCCTCAATTAGCTTGGCTCACATACACGATTGTATTTAAATGGGGAGTTTAAAAACAATGTTTGTATATGTATTATTGATATAAAATAGGGGCAGATATCAACCTATAATATGAATAGATGTTGCATAAAATATTTTGTATTTTGTAAACATAGATGTATTACTATTTCTAGTAATGCACACATTAAAGAACTCTCAGGATGACATTTCAATGAAACCAAATCAGTGTAATTTTTTATATTAATAATTTCCTGTTACCTATAGTCCACATCCAAGTTATGTTATATCTTTACAATCTATATTTTCTTTATCTCCTGATTTCCCATTTGTTAGAAGCACATCTATAAAAGGCAGACCCCATCGATCCCATCATTTCAGAAGAAGAAAAATCCTCAGTGAACCGACCATTCTTTTGTCTGTGAGCCTTGCAATTAAACCCACAGGGCATCGTTTTCTTTCTTTAGGGACAGCATTACTGATGATGACAGCTGTAATTACCCTTTGATCGACACTGAATTATAGGGTACAAGTTTCAGCCTGTGTTTGAAGTTCACCTCAATCCATGATAGCCGCTCTGAAAGCAACAATTACTGAACTGAGATTGAGCCTTTCTCGCTGCTGCAATTTATCTTCGTTTTAATTTTAATGCAGGAATAATGAAACTATTGTTTGGCATAGCACTCTGGAGATGACAGCAGAGTGAGAATGCAGCCACATTGATGAAACATCTATGATTTACTAAACTAAAAAGAAGTAATTGGCACCATTGGACACAGCAGTCATTACATTATCAAAACCCTGGAAACCAGCCATTTCCTCCAACCTTTCAAATATCCAGACACTTTTTAGCAAAGCAATGAAACTAAACATATATCATGCAGTCTTCAATAATTACACACCAATGAACAAACCCAAATGTTTCAGTTTTAATGTCCCAAAACTGCATTTTCTGAAAAGTAAAATCATTTATCAGACATATTTTTCTCGCAAAACATGCATCATGACTGCATATTACTAAACTATTTATAGTTGCTGGTTCACGTAACTGCTGCATCATCTTGCTCGATATCTAACTGCAGCATTTTACACAGTAGAACATAATATTCTCATTCACAAATTATCTAGTGGTGAGCTCTCATGTTTAGTTATTTTTTGGCCGTATAATGCTCATTTTCATGCCTCTACTTTGACAAGTTTAGATGCTCTAATGTTCAAAAAGGTCTTTATTTTTCTCATACTGCCTGTGCCCAGAGCCCAGTCTGCTCTGATAGGTTAGCTCTGTTGTGATTGGGCACCCGCTTAGAGATGACCCGTCCCTAAGCCTATCACGTACAATGGGTTGGAACGGTTGGAACTCTAACCAATAGAAGTGCGAGTGTTACATAGTGATGTCACAATGTTACAGAGGTACACAAAGAAGTCCTAACGAGGTATGGCCCCTTTCATTTTCATCCAACATTTCTATCAGTGTCTCTATCAGCAATATGAATATAACTGAGAGTTGCTGTTAATCATAATTATTGATCGTGCAGGCCCCGAGGTGTGCATGTGAGTAATTGAAGGCCTTGATCGTTGTTTACTACAAAGGAGATGTTGTGAACACAGCAATGGGTGTCAGGGAGCTTAATTTACACCGGCTTTGTGTACACAAACAGACACGACATGATGCATGATGTATGCTCTGATGATGAGCAAACACATACATTCTAAGAAAAGAACACCTATGTTTTTGTAGGCAAACACAGCAGAAAGAACAGAAGTAGTGAACATAAGGTGAGAAAATGAAATGCCTTAGAACCACACAAACACACATATGCAACCAATAGACAAAGGTAAATAAACTGGAGCTGTGTTTTCCCATTATCTTGAGTTAAGCTGGAAGCAAAATGTAATGGAGTTGGTTTAACCTTCTGCAAACACCTCCTGAACATAACGTACTGTTAGTTCAGCATATTAATTGAAGGTCCCATGTTGAGTTCAAGTGGTTCGTGTCACAGGTTGGGTCAGGGGTGTCATTGAAAAAAATGTTATTGTCAAAATATATCAGCTAATCTTACCGGTTATACACATTTTCCCTTTCAGAGTTACACCCCCACTCTGTCTGTTGATACCTCCTTACAGTCACTGTGTCAACATACTGTAAAGCATGTGTTCATCTATATTTAGGCAATCCCAAATCCTTACCAATTCACGTACTGAAATTACTGGGAGACATTTTGAATTTGTTGCAGTCAAAGGGCACAGTATTTTTAAGGTGAGGATGTAATCACTTCAATCAGAAAGGTATATTATGAAATGAAAAGAGGCATTTGGTACAAGAGCAGTAGTCAATAGACAGCACTGTGCACCTAAATGTAACTCTTGACATCATATAGATATATTATAGGTGCAGAGACGAATTGGTTTATTTTGCCCCAATGTAAATCCTAATGTGAGGGTTAAAGGACGGTCAACAATATAATGTACCTTCATCAGTTTGGATTTATCGTGGCATTTATTCTTAATTAAAGTAAATTTATTTTTATTTCAGTCTGTCATTTGTGTGTATGCAGGTGTGGGACATTCCAAATGTTCCAAAAGTGAGCACTCCACGAATGGACAACATTGTCAACATATTATGTTGTGCCACAAGAAGCAGAATGTTTTAACAGTACAGTAGTTTGAATATATTTGTTGTTTACCTTTATCAGACCTCTCAGGCACCCACAACCAGCGTCTGATCGGGTAAGACTAATTACAAATGTAATTATACCATGTAGGTTTGAATTTGTGAACATGAAATCAATAAATCCCTTTGTGTGCACTTATTTCCTGGTTAAAAATAGGATGGAGCACCAACCCCATTCCAGGAAGAGGTCCAGTCTGCCCCGGGTCAGAACCACTTCTATAGGTAAACGATGTTGACAGTTGCATCGTGACACAGTTGTGTGGTGTGTATCTTTATTTTACATTTGTTTGTTTGGATAGCCTCCAATCACAGTGGGTAACATTGCCAGGAAGCAGAACAATTATACTTTCATACATTTCCAAATGACACCCACAATATCTGACATCTTAGTGAAGACGATACAAAAAACACCCACAAATATTTTTCAAAGATCAGATATTGTTTCTTGCATCCATTTCAAATGTTTACAAGGATTGTGCAGGAGTATGACAAAAGTACTGTTGTCAGTTTAGAA
>NW_011358926.1:0-2611 GCF_000735185.1 Notothenia coriiceps | reverse complement strand
TTTTGATATAAAGAGCGTCATATTTACCCAGCTAGCGTTAGCTTGATTTGGTAAAAGAGCTTGCAAGTCAATAGACAGCACTGTGCACCTAAATGTAACTCTTGACATCATATAGATATATTATAGGTGCAGAGAGGAGTTGGTTTATTTTGCCCCAATGTAAATCCTAATGTGAGAGTTAAAGGACGCTCAACAATATAATGTACCTTAGTCAGTTTGGATTTATCGTGGCATTTATTCTTAATTAAAGTGAATTTATTTGATTTCAGTCAGTCATTTGTGTGTATGCAGGTTGGTAAGAAGTAAAAAATGTCGGCTAAGACACAAGATTAGGAGGCCTACTTTAGGGAGGGCGTGGATTACAACATAATAATTTAAACACAATAATAAGAAACAAATTGTCATAAAATGAAGTGTGATTAAAACCAGCAGGACCCAGGTTCATACATTAAAAGATTCCACATAGGACAGGCCTCAATTATTTAAAAGTACTTCTCTCTGCAGGTGGTTTTGAGGAATCCAGTGAAGGAGGAATAAAAAGGATAACATAATTTAAAATGCAATACATAAAGAAAATATATATTGGTAAAAATAAATAAAAAAATGATGAACTGTGTCAAAGGTTGAATACTTAAGCAAATTATTCCCTAACAGTCCCTATAAATATTGTTTTTATCAACCTCTGTATTTCACGGTAAGTACAGGTTAGTATGGTCACATTGAGCCTTGCTGTGTGATCCCATATACTGTACTTTAAATTGTTATGTGGTAATCCACGACGTCCTCCCTAAAGTAGGCCTCCTCATCTTGTGTCTTTGCCGACATGTTTTAATAAAGGTGATTTCACATAGGCCATTAATCATATGTTATTTATCAGTGTAAACGACGGAACAGGTCACCACTTTATTTAAAGTCGCACAAACGTGATGAAGTAATGACAAAATAATGCTTAGTTAATCATGATTACAACACTTGGAATTGCTGTGACTGGTTAGTTGTTTGGCCTGTCACTTTAACTGCAGATCTATATGAAGAAGACATGTGTCACGGTCTGTCTGTGTTGTGTTTTGTCTGTCTCTGGTTTCCTGTTTTATTTTGAAAAGTGTTCACCCCCTGTCTTGTCTGTTGATTCCTGTCTCTTTGTTTTCCCTCCTGTGTCTGATTGTCTGAATGTGTTCACCTGTTGCCCTTGTGTTTCTGCCTGCCCTGCCCAGCTGTGTCTTGTCCTGTGATTACCCTTCTTTGTATATAGGCCCATTCCCAAACCGCCCCCTACACCCTACCCCTACACCCTACCCCTCCGTTTGCGCGTTCACGCGGAGGGTCCGCCATATTGAGGGCTGTTCCAAACCAACAAGTGTGGAGCGGTGTGGAGGGGGAGTGGTCGAGGGAGTGGTTTGGGATTGGGCCTTAGTCTTGTCTTCCCCTGTGCTCCATGTCGGTTCATTGTTTGTCTTTCCCTTCACGTCACGCTCCATGTTTGTCCCTGAAGTTTTTTGATCCTGGATTCTTTACTCGTGCTCCCCTGATTTGTTAATGACGCCAGCCCCCTGTGTCATGTCAGTGGTTTGGCCCACTCCAGCCCCTCGTGTCCTGTCAGCGTTCCGGCCGACTCCAGCTCCCCGTGTTCTGTCGGTGTACCGACCGACACAAGTCCCCTCTCGAGTCCCTTTCCAAGTCCCCTCTCGAGTCCCTTTCCAAGTCCCTTCTCAAGTCCCCTCTCGAGTCCCTTTCCAAGTCCCTTCTCAAGTCCCCTCTCGAATCCCCTATCAAGTTCCTTCTCAGGCCCCCTCTCGAGTCTCTTCTCGAGTCCCCTCTCAAGTCACCTCTCGAGTCCCCTCTCGAGTTCCCTCTCGAGTCCCCTCTCGAGTTCCCTCTCGAGTTCCCTCTCGAATCTCCTTTCAAGCCCTCTCTCAAGTCCCCTCTTGAGTCTCCTCTCAAGTCTCCTCTCGAGTCTCACCTCTCGAGTCCCCTCTCGAGTCACCTCTCGATTCCCATCTCGAGTCCCTTCTCTAGTCCCTACTCAAGTCCCTACGCTATGTCCTGTCCCGTTGGGGGTCCCGCCGACTACTGTTCTGCCGGGGTTCCTGCCAACCCAATGTCCTGTTCCGTTGGGGGTCCCGCCGTCACTTGTCTCGCCGGGGGTTCTGCCAACTCCATGTCCTGTGTCGTTGGGGGTTCCGCTGAGGGTCCTGCCAACTCCATGTCCTGTTTCGTTTGGGGTTCCACCGGGTTTCCTGCCAACACCATATCCTGTCCTGTTGGGGGTTCCGCCGACACCTACCCCGCCGGATTTCCTGCCAACACCAGATCCTGTCCGGTTGGGGGTCCCGCCGACACGTGCTACGCCGAGGGTCCTGCCGACACCAGCCCTTGTTTCGTCGGGAACACCTGTCCCGGCAACATCGGTGATTATCCCGCAGACACCTGTTCCGCCGGGGGTCCTGCCAACTCCCTGTCCTCTCCTGTTGGTGGTCCCGCCGATACCTGTTCCAGCGGGGGTCCCGCCAACACCTTGTTGTGTCCTGTTTGGGGTCCCGTCGACACCAACTCTTGCTCCGTCGGGGGTCCCACTGACACCAGCCCATGTTCGGTCCAGGGTCCCGTCTAC
>NW_011358925.1:0-2013 GCF_000735185.1 Notothenia coriiceps | reverse complement strand
TTAAAATGCAGTGTTTAATGTTACTGTATGAGTTCCAATAGAAAATACAGTTGTAAACCTCTCTTTGTGTGTCTTTATTATGACGTAACGACTAGTCGACTAGTCGACTACTATTTTGAAAAACGTGTCCACTAGTAAATATTGGTAGTTGTAAAACCCCTAACACACACACACACACACACACACACACACACACACACACACACACACACACACACACACACACACACACACACACACACACACACACACACACACACACACACACACACACCCTTACCAATGCTGTTCAGTCGACTGAGTCTTGCTGAGCCGCTTCTTTGCAGGTGATTCTGGGATGTCTGCTTTGTCAGGCTCTGATTGGCTGCAGGAGCTGTCTTTGCTGCTGTTTGATTGGCTGCTGCTGCCTTGGCTGTATTGTGGTTAATGACTGTTGGGACCTTCAGACCTGTGAAGAGGAAGGACACAGACGAGGTCAAAGCCAATGGCAAACACACACACACGCGCGCACACACACGCACACACACACACACTCACACACCCGTAGCAGTGGTCCTGGCCTGCACAGACTGAGCTCTGCCCCTCGGTGTAGGAGTTTTTGGGGCAGCAGAGGTCAGCGCCTCACTGGCATTGCTGGTGCTGGTGAAGGCTGCTGGGCTGGGGGGGAGGGGCTTTGCCGGAAGTGTGCTTCTGCTGGGCTGCTCCTCTGGCGTGATCACTGTTGGTGCTGGAGCTGCCGGAGAGGCTGAAGGAAAGATGATACAAAATATATAAACAAACAAAGTATGCTTGGATGGAAGTGATTACCTTTAATATTTTACATTGCTTAATTCAACTCAGGACTTAGAGGTTATGTGGCATGCGCTTTAACAGTCGGCTAAAAAGGCCCTTCGGAAGAGCAGAAAAAGAGCATGATTTTGCCAATAATATTTTGAGGATGTTCTGCACTGCTAAAGAAGTTAAACCTGGCCAAGCAAATGATGGTGAACATCTCTAACTGCCACCATCGAGTCCATCCTCACCTCCTTCCTCATCCTTACCTCCTCCATCACCATCTGGTACGCTGCAGCTACAGCTGAGGACAATCCGCTTTATTCAGAAGGTCATTGGCTGCAGTCTGCCCTCCCTCCAGGACCCTCCAGGCAGACTGTGGCTGACCCCTCCCACGCTAGACACAGTTTTACCCGCTCCCCTCTGGCAGGAGGCTGCCATCCATCAGGAGCAAAACCTCTCACCACAGTTTCTTACCATCTGCTACCAGCCTCATCAACACACACAGGGTCCTAACCCGCTGACACTGACTTTACCCCCCCATAGAAACATTGCCTATACATTAATGCACAGCATGGGAACAATGTGGGTACTGCAAATCCTGCACACCCCTCTGTATATTTTGCACATTTCTGTTCAAAGCATGCACTGACTCTCAAATGTCTTTTTGAGATCAGAGAAAACAAAAGCTGTATGTTCCACTGGAACCCATGGTGATCATTTGAAATGCCATGTGAACCTGATTAACACATGTGATGTTCGCTCTCCTGTAGAGTGCTCTAAAGGTGTGTGAAGCTGACTGTTGAGGAGCCCGACCAAGCAAGGAGGCAGAGGCAGAGAGTTCAAATATAACCCGGTGTGGGCATTTATTAAATCATGGGCACATGATTCACAGCCTCAATTTGACTGTTACCCGTGAACACAGTCAGCCACAAGGATCTCTCCCACACTACCTGTCCACTGACAGGGAAAACAGAGCCTAAATACACAGACACTAATAAGGCAAATAAGACACAGGTGGGGGGGGAGGAGACAACACAGGGCACCAGGTGAACACAATCACCAGCTACAGACAAAACAGGTGTGGAAACCCTTTCAAACTAAACCACATGTGCAATATTACAAGGCCCGAAGCCGTCAGTCCACAGTGCAGTCCAATGTGTATTGTGACAAAGTTAGCTTCGTCACAATACACATTCACAAACCGTTGGCCATGCCATCGGGAGCAACTCAGGGTTAAGT
>NW_011358924.1:0-2983 GCF_000735185.1 Notothenia coriiceps | reverse complement strand
CATCTTCTTTCTCCTACGGAATCGTCGTTGATGATGATTGTAAAGAACTTTGGAATGTAGCATGTAACGACTGTAAAGTTGGTAGTAAAGTCGTCCCATTTGTTCCATTTCGTTTCGACAGAGCTTTATGAAGCAGGCACGCAAACGGTTACGTCATGACGCAAACGACGACGCAATGATGCAGCACCAGTCGGGCTCTGAGCGGTGTGAACAGAGCGGGAGCTGAACCGAAGAACCGGTTCCGAACCAGAAAAGCTCTAGCACGGAGCTAGAACGGGAAAGGGGCACTATGCCCCTTTCACACCAAGGGGAGGAGATTCAGGTGATAAGGTGGGGGGAGGTTATCTTAGTTGGTGATTGGCTAATGGTTACACAAGCCAAAAAATCGACATCATAAAGTGGCCAAAATCTGATCAGCTCATTTTCAGACAGGTTTTTATATAAATGGATCAGGACAAAAAGAGAGGGGGTCTTTGTTCCTGTTACTTTCAGAATCTCTTTACACAGAGGGGACATATGTTTATATAAAAACATGAAAAAGTGGATTTTGCATAATAGGTGACCTTTAAAACGTGATAAAAAAGTCAATGGTTATTAGAATCAGTTTGTCGTCAGATTTGAAGCTTTTAATATAGGCTTAATAAAGGCCGGATGCTAACTCCACATCGGCCTACTAAAATACCTGCAACACTCATTATTTTTTTATATTAGCCGCCTAAATAAATCATTAATGTGATTCAAATCAAGCATTTATCTAGATCTGTAGTGCTTATACATTTAGGATAATGCAAGAACACGACTCAATAGCAGTCAACATTTAAGGTTGTTTTTAGACATGTTAATACAGAAATATCACCCATTATACCTTAAGTCTTTGTCTGTTTTCCTGAGCATTTCTATGTCTTTCCTCCTCCTTTTATCCGTCTGTCTGTCTGTGCTTCTCTTGTCCGGCTCACGTTCACACCGCAGTGCTGCAGCACGCAGTGCCCATCAGAGAAAGCTTTTAAATCCATGATGCGAGGAACCTCTGCACCCATGGCTCCACCCTCTTTGCTGCACTACAGCAACACAGCAAAAACACGCAATGTCAAGGCATCATATATGCATGTGTGCATTATACCCCCACCAACCCCTCCCTTCTCCTCCCCCCCTCCTCTCCCATCACATCAAGTGCTGACTGGAGTCCTTCCCCACCTGCTGGCAGCCTGCCTAGAGGCTGATATACTGTGTCCCTGTACACACATTAACAGCTATTGATCGGCCACAAAACACCAAAAGCATTCCATTATGTTGGCGTGACCGTAATTAAAAATGGCAACTCATTCTGAGCCCGTGGGGCCCGAAGACTCATTCAGGCAACCTTTTTTTCCGGATGGCAAACTTTTAAAATATTTACCTCCTCTAATGAAGTGAAGGAATCCGACTGAGTGTTGTAAAGGTATGCATGATGAGCCTGTGTTGTTGTGTGTACTACAAGGGCAGCTGATCCATAGCAAGCCCTAGAGAGCAGATCAATAGAGCAGGATCAGCTATTAATTAAAAAGCAGTTGAGAGGCTTGTACAGTCAGCTTTTGAGAAGACTGAGAGGTCATATGTTCCCAGGTTTGTTTACTACTGGTTTTTGGGTTTTCCAGTGTTTTTTGTATCTTGTTTGTGAGAGCTGTGAGAGTTGTTGTCACTGTGAGCTGTGAGGTTAGTATTTGATTTTGTAGGGATGAGACTATAATCTCATTGACTCTTAGGTGTTAGCCTTGCGTTTCCTTTCTCATTAAATAGCATAATTACAGGCTCTCTCAGTGGGAAGATTTCCTGGTATTACCATGGAAATCGAAATGTTCATTACACTGAATCATTTGCAGTCTTTTTACTCAGGCCATAAAACCCAGAGTAGATTCAGATTCCATTAGAGATTGATATACAATTAGCACATAACTAGTTACTCTGATTTATACTGTAAGGGCCATTTTAGAAATGTTGTAAAAATAATATATTATTAATTAATATATTTATTTCCCTGTGAATGGTCTTCCTTTTTAAACTGCTTTTATGATTACTTACCAACCTAATAAGGCTATATTTGCCATAACGTGTATTGGTTTTTAGGTTGTAATACATTTCATCTTCAAAAGATTATGGAGCTCACCCATGCAAAAAAGGAAAACAAGAAAAATGATCACCACACAACAAATCCCATGACATTCTTCAGGGAATACTTCTAAAGGGAGACAATAAGGTTGATTAGGGAGGTGTCTTTTAACACACACAGTCACACACACACAAACTACTCATTAGAACCAAGAGCTTTGCTTTACCATTGACTCACTTGTTTGTGCATTCGCCTGTTTGTCATTTCAGATGTATGTATTTTAATTTTTGAGATAGAGAGAGAATGATTGATTGCATTTTGGCCCAGACCTCCCTGATGAAAGGCAGAATGAAAATCAATGTGTCCTTTTCCGACAAATTACCTGATAACCTACATGGGAAAAGGTGCTCCTAAACACTTTAGCTCACAGAGAAAATCAGGATTTAGTTCTGGTCCACATTGACAGATTTCCGGAATTTACCCAAAGCTCCTTATGCGCGAGACGCGGATCTGTCAGTCTATTGTCCGGGATGTTCTCTGATAAAAATCCTGCTAAAGTGACAGACTGGTAGAGAGAGAGGTGCGTTAACCCTCCATAAATTATTCAAATTTCTGATGGGATGGACACAAAGAGCTAATAATATCACCATCTCCTTCTTCTTCTCTTTTTGGATTATTCACTTAGTGGTCCATACAAGGCACTTGATCGAATGTCATACAGCTACAAAAACATAAATAACACACACATCACTACATTATGTTAATTATTTGTCTCTAAATTGTCACCATTGGTTACAAATTGTAATTATTGATCCAGGCTTTAAGTACCAGGCTCTGACCTTTAGATAATTGGAGGCCACCTTTTTATCTTACCCTCAAAGCAGGTGTGTGTGTGTG
>NW_011358923.1:0-2127 GCF_000735185.1 Notothenia coriiceps | reverse complement strand
CGGTGCATTATGGGAACCCTTAATGTTTGAGCACCCTCTATGAAAATCAGCTACCCCACAGCACCCCCTAAAGAAAATCTCTGGCGCGCCACTGGTCAAATGGTCACTTGTTTTGCATCAATCCTGATACGGGTACTTATTATATGTTGTACTTTGGATTCCTAAAGCTTTTAGTCTATACCTTACCATCATCCAAGGATAGTTTCACTATAGTAAAAAATATTTTTGGACGGACACTATAATTTACAGTTTTTTACTATGTTCAATCTGAATTTTCTTTAAAATAGAAAAACAGGCTCAGGGCTTAACAGCTTAACCTGTTTAGCCCCGAGCCTGTTTTCCAGGTGTCAGGCTCGAAAAGGACATTCCCAGAACAAATAAACATAGCTTCACTTCTAAAAAGGGTAAATTAATAATATTTTTTCTCAAAGCAATGATAAACCTGTGAGTTGGATGTAGAAGAGTCAGAATCAAAATAGATATTTTTTATTTTAAAGTAAATTCAGATTGAACATAGTAAAAAAAATTAACTTATTGTGTCCGTCCAAAAGAAAACATTTCTTATAGTGAAAACCACCCTTGAATGATAGGATCGTAGACTAAAAGCTTTAGTAATCCAAACTATAACATAAGTACCCTGTATCAAGTTTGATGCAAAACAAGTGAAATTTGACCCTTTTAAAGAGATTTAGCAACAAAAAAAACACTTATGGGGTCATTTGGGTGGATTTGACCTATCTCTGGCCCTCCTTGGTCGATTTTGATGATTGACATCTCTTTTTAACCGTTAGAGCCAATGGGAGTGAGAGTGAGGCGTAGCCAAAATACCCAAAACAGGAAGCTTTCATATGTCATACACTCTGGAAGCTATCATTAGCAGCTAATATGAAAACTCAGTTTTTGACATAAAAATGGAATTATGGATTGTCAAGAATTGTTTGAAAGTGACAGACACATTGGATTAACCTATGGATTAACCTTCAGCCGCGTATTTCTTGTTTTAATGCCATTGAACATAACTTTTGATCAGAATAACAGCAAAAGGTGAGCATATCTCCGTGTTTTGCTACCTAAAGCTACGTTGTGTGTTGTCTGTATTTGCTTCCCCTGTCGCGAGTTCTGATCGCTCAGTGATAGGTACATGTGCGTAATTTCCACTGGGGACAGGGGGGACATGTCCCCCCCACTTTTCAAAATCCCGTTTGTGTCCCCCCCACTTTTCAATTTTTATTTTNAGATCTTGGCAGACTGGGAACTTTAAAAGTAGCTCTTGGTTAAAAAAAAAGGTTGGGCACCCCTGATCTACAAGATTTCAATATGCTAAGGAGAAGAGGTGGGTACCTCTTCTCCTTAGCATATTGAAATCTTGTAGATCAGGGGTGCCCAACCTTTTTTTTTAACCAAGAGCTACTTTTAAAGTTCCCAGTCTGCCAAGATCTACCAGTCCAAATAGAGAGGAGCACCCATAACTGACAGCACCTGCATATTCTATATGCACACAACGAACAGAAAAGCATACCAGATATAATAAATGTAGTTGGAAAAGTGAAAATCAATGTATTTATTTTCTGATAAAAATAAAAACATAGAATTGTGCCACACCCATTATATCAGTCGACTCGTCAAACTGGAGAGAAAAACACTCACAGGCACTATTGTTCCTCTTCAGTTGCTCCTCAACGTCCTCCGACATCAACTCACACCGCCGTGTAACAGTATTCTGGGACAATTGCACATCCTTAATAGCAGTCATGATGTCCGCCTTATTTTTACAGTCAACAAAAAGTACGTCGGCAGCCTCCACGAATGCTTCTTTAACAACTTCGCCGTTTTTGAAAACCTTCATGTGTTTAGCAAGAATGTGACTGACACAATAAGATGCTATGGTAGCAGCCTTACCGCCCCTACACACGGTGGCGTGCGTTGAAGCTTGCTGACGGGCATGTCTGACGCTCGACCAACAACCAATCAAATGAATCTCCCACCCCACGCACAAAAGCAGCGGTTTGATTGGCTAGAGCTTGTACTGGCATATGATTCGATTGGCTGATGCTTCCGTCGAAGCTTCAAAAGTAGAACATTGCTCTTGCTACGCTTTGCTCCCACAATGCAGTTTGGCTAAGCGTG
>NW_011358922.1:0-7058 GCF_000735185.1 Notothenia coriiceps | reverse complement strand
TGCTAAGCAACATCGTTATGGGGAAATGCAAGTTTGCGTCCAAATGGTTGGAAGATAAGGAGGAAGGACAATCAATACTGTATATAGTCAATGTGAGGTGAAGTGTGTCGCCAAGGTAACCGGTTAAAACTCCAAGTGGCGATGAGGTCTTAAAATGTATGGAAAGGGTCTTAAAAAAGGTCTTAAAAGGAATTACATCTGACTTCAGGATTCCTGCATATACCCTGTATGTAAATGCTCTGCAAAGACTAAAATGGGAGTTGTCTCTTCTGTAGCTGTAAACAAACATGATCTGTGTTTTATTCTCACCTGACATGCAGTCGAGAGGTTTCAGCGCCTCCTCTCTTGGGATTATCCTCTGAATCTCCTGTTCGACCACAGGAAATCCATCATTTACTGTAAGGTTTGATCTGAAACGACAAGAAATGCCTCGTTCTTTTTTCCTGTTGAGTTCACCTGACTGCCAAAGGCCTCATTGATTTCACGCGGGTCGATTTCAGCCGCAGTCCGCCGTGAGGGAGAATGGATTTTTCTAGTAGACCCTTTTAGCAAAGATTTAAAAAAGGCAGCCACAAGAAAAAGAAAAAAATGGTCTAGTTTCTACTCTAGAGTCCTCCAACATGACACACTTTGAATTACTTTTCATAAATCTGACTGCAAAGGCATCCTCCTTTTCTCCCGAGGAAAGCAGGAAATCTCTCAAACAATCTGCAAACTGATGCTGGAAGCCCCTCTCTCACACAAACAAACACACTCACTCCCACACACGCACGCGCACACACACACACACACACACACACACACACAACACACTCACTCCCACACACGCACGCGCACACACACACGCACACGCACACACACACACACACACACACACACACACAGCCTGTTATTGTTCCTTACAGCTGCCTGTGGTGTTCATCTACAGCACAGTTCAGACGTGGACAAGTGTTTTCAATTCCACAGAGAGATGCAAATGTCCAATTGATATTCATTGCACTCTCCAGCACAGAAGCAAGGGCATGTCTGATCCCAAATAAAACAGAGCATTGTGCAACTAATCTGAAGAGTGGGGGACAAGGTCAGCGGGGCACTTCATATTCTGATTGTCTGAGTAATTTAGCAAAAAAGAGGAGAAAGGACTGCTGGGGTTACATTTTTGTGCCCATTATAAATTATATTTGGGTGCACAGGTAGTCTGTTTTCTGGCTGACAGGAGAACAACACACTGTCAAGATGAGTTACAATGCCCTTGCTGTGTGTGTGTGTGTGTGTGTGTGTGTGTGTGTGTGTGTGTGTGTGTGTGTGTGAGAGATTATCACTATCCATTAGTCTGGAGCTCATGTTGAAGCTCTTACTGATTTGACACAACATGCTGTCGAGAAAAATATGTAACTGGTGATTTAAATGTTACAGATTATTACAGATGATGCAGGTTTTTACCCACATGAAAGGTACAAGTCCCTAATGTGTCATACAGAAACACTAAAGGAAAGAAATATCACATTTATTATTTTGGTAATTTATTGTTTTTATTTGTATGGTTTTAAAGAATGTTCTGTTACCACCAGAGACCTAGGACATTTATTTGCACAAGCATAAGCGTGCATTCAATCCAAATCATGAAATAAAAACATATTAGTATTCATAAATAAACAATATGATTAAATAAAGATTCATTATTATAATTGTTTTTTTGGGGGGGGGGGGGTTTTCAACAGCATACAGTTATTCTATCAGTATCAAAGGTAGGTAAACAAATCTTCACTTTATAGAAAAATAGGTAGAGTAACAATGTACTGCTTAATAAAGATACATTATTACAAAAATAACTGCATGAGGTTTTTAAGTTGGTCTTTGAGTATCTTAAATGTGTTACTATATATATTTAGACGAGTTATTATTAGCAGAGTTTAATGTAAAAAAAAATCCTCTGCGGCAGCTGTTGTACTTGCAGCATGCCTCCACAGGGGGGCGGTGTTTCCTCCCTTTATCTCCCTGCCATGGAAACGCGGCACGGCCAGCGTCACCACTTCCTGGAGCTCACGTTGCTGCTGCTCACGTCAGAGGCGCAGCTCGAGGGCAGAAACTCGGCTCCTCTGTGTGTAGTGTTTAGTGTTTGTGCAGAAGAGCAGCGAGGAGCAGGCTGTACAAAAACTTTCCTCTGAACACACAGCAGACATTTCTGTAAACACTCTCTGGATAATGCACGAAGAAGAGGAGAGCCTTCTGCCTGAACACAGCTTCACATTGTAGTCCTCCAGCAGTTTCCGGATATCAGCCCACCACTGTTTTTGGGGAAGATTTGCTCTGAATCTGTTGGGATTTTTTGTTTTTTTCCATCTCGTCCTCTCGTTTATCGGTGATAACTTTACACTTAATTCACCTTTAAACCTGCTGCAGCCAGACCATGGAGACTGAGTGATAACAAGGTAAGAGTCCAGTCGAGATTATCTGTTTTTGTTTTCTTACATCACTGCTTTTACTCTGTTATTTCCTGTTTACAGCAAGTGAAAAGCCAGCACAGTGAAATACAGTTGCAACTAGTATTTTGCAACTATTAAATAATATAGTAATGGGTGGCCGTGCACAAAAATATAATAACAAACTACAGGAAAGGGAAAATCTGTATTAAAACAACAAATATGGACTTCTTGCAAGAGACTGACCAAAACCAGGATTTCATTGCAAATATTTATTTGAATTTGAAAGTGCAGATCCATTAAAAGTTCCTTTCTTTTTATTAAATTCAGATTGTTGCCAGAATTCACTTTTGCATTTGATTATGGGTGGTTATTCCCAGTGGAGGTGTGAGTCATTTCTGGAAAGTCATTGTCACCCTAGACTCATTCATGCTCTGTATCCTTTTTTATTTTCTCTCCTGTGATTCACAGTGGTCAGTTTCCTTGAAAGGAGGATTTCTCACCTCTTATCCTGAAAAAGTTCCTCTCATGTTTAATGTTTTCCTCACCCAACTATCCTCCATTTCCATCCATGCATTCTCAAAAAGTCATGAGGTGCTTCCTCCAGAGCTCTGTACAATCAGGCCTCCGAGAAAACCCGGCAAATGAGATTTGAACGAGGCCATCGTGTTCATCAAATCAAAGCGGTGTGAACTGCACCGAGCAGCCGACTCACGGATGAGTTTATCAGCACTTTGGGATCAGAAGTAGCCTTAAAGTGAGAGTCAAACTGTCAACTGGAAGACGCCCACAGATACGGTTGGTGTGCCTCAAGCAAAACAATCCATCTGGGTAGATAACGGGATCCCACCAAAACATGGCAGCTGGAGACAGAAGCCATGGGGTAGCTAATTGTCTTTTGACGGGAGTAATGAGGACGAGTGTTTTGCTTTAGGTCAACCTGGTGCAAGGTCGGTGGTTTAGCTTGTTAGAAAGTTGTGTCCAATCTATTACCTCTCTTTGCTCTCAGGATAGTTTCATGCTGAGAATGTAATCAGAACGACCTCACGCTGTCTCCTTCACTGAAGAGTGTGAAGTCATGCTATCAAACGCTGACCTCACAGAAGCCAAGCCGCCCACTGACCAGAGGCTGGAGGTGAAAGGTGGCCGTGACTCATGTAAGGAGGCCTATTATCTCCCTCTTGAAGGCCTGTTTTGGACGTTGCCTGGTTACTCTAGTAAGCAAAACAAGTCTGTCATTGAGTGCCGTACGTTTTCAACAAGTATGATGTATCTGTAGCCGGACGGATGACATATTGCAGTCTGACAGAAAACCTGCTTTTCAAAGTTCAAGAAAAGAGTTTGAAACAGAAAAATGCCCTTGGTTGGACTTAAACATCAGGATATCTTGGTCTCTAACGCTTTTCACTTTGCCGTTTCCCACCTGAACTTCTATTTTAAGTCCCATAACTTTAATACTTAATTGCTGGAGATTACTTTTGTTGCCATAACTCTATCAACTTAAATCCATAATGACAAAGCACAAAGATTAGACGATTTCTGACACTGTTGTCTCTTAGCCTGTTAAATCAGCCAATAAAACATGAAATAGAAGAGAAAGGCAAACCATACACAGCTGGATCAAAAGCTTAAGGGGCTAAGTATCACACTAAGGAGGAAATGTTTTGTGTCAAATACAAAACTATGTAAGGCAGAGGATCAGCACAAGCAGTTCAAACCTGACAACATATGCTCACATTACAAAAAGTCAAGAGCAGACAGGGAAAGTATGCATCCTGATGGCAGGTCTGGAAGGAAAGAGTATGCGAAGGAACGGTAATCCTTGTTTCCTTTAATCCTCAATGCCCATATGTGTCAGAAGAACCAAGCAATACATGTAAAAGCATTGTGTCGAGTAATGGAAGATGCTTGCTACCATGAGGACCCCCCGATGGCACCATTCTGACTAAACTTGGCAAGAAAAGTCCTTCAGTATATGTAAGAAAAAACCAAGACAATTCCTTTCTAAGAGATCTTCATGGTCCATCTCTTCAGAGCTCCATCAATCAGAGCTGCGTGACTGACGGAAAAAAGCCACCCTTCAGTAAAACACTACAGAAAGACTTTGCCATTTGGCGCAGATGAGTCTGAGCATGAGAGGAAAGGGATTGTCTCTTCTGACAAGACAAGAAATTGAGTTCTGATTGCCAAGCGCTGTATCTGGCACTATCTCTATCCCTACGGTGAAGCAAAGGGAGATTCAGCACCATGCTTCTTAGTGGCAGAAACTGCAAGACAAGAGGACAGAAAGAAAAATGAGCCGGGGCAAATACAGATATATATCTTGGAGGACAAGTATCTGCAGTGTGTACACAACCTCAGAGATGAGCAATGATTCACAAAGCAAAATCAGAGCTCTGAGCTTCAGGACAGAACCCAGATAACAACCTTTTGAAAAGTGTGTAAATCGACCTCAAGATCTTTCCAACGCTTTCCAAACCGTGTGACGGAGCTTGAGCTCTTGTGCGATGCAGAACGATTGACACTGTGCAAACACAGGTGTCCAGAGCTGGTCGCGGCACACCCAGGATGACGTGAAGCAGAAACTGCTGACTGTGCTGCTTCCGTCAGGGGATGAAGAGTCTTGTTACACGTTGTATTCTTAACTTTACAAAAGCAGGTGATTTCATGCAGGGATATTTGTTTTCAAGGCTGATAATCACCACTCTTATCACCTTGGAGATTAGGCCTGGAAAAGCAGAAAGTGAAGGCGTCTGCTGACTGCTTCCCAAAGTCAGTCTGGGTCGCCTTTCTTTATCGGGAAGGTCCAGCCTCTCCAGAAAGCGAGAGGAAGTTGTCCTGATTGAGCTTTGTCTGCCTTAAGGAGCAGAGACTGCCGGATAGACACAACACCGCCAGATTGCAACCATTCAATAACACTGAGGACGACTTTGTCTTATGTAAAACACCTCTCCTTTAATTTGAAGGTATCATGTAGTGAATGCATAAAGAAGTGAGACTTTTCTTTTGTGTAAATGCAGTCCATTAACTCGTGCCCACTCAGCCGCTTCAAATCAAACGCCCAGAACTCAGCTCATGGATAAAGCTTTGGTTGCAAAGCCGAAATACTTTCCTGCTCTCTTCCTGAACCACAGCTGTTTGACATTGTGTCTCGTGAAGTGGGTTTAAGTCTGTGCGCTGCCTCTGCATGGCTGCGTCTGGGTGGAGAAACACAATGAATGAATGTGCTTGTCACCGCAAAATGGAAAAGACAGCTTACTTTACAGATTGTGCTTAGAGAGGATATGGTTTTTCCAGAGAGTGGATCCACGCTGCGGACGGCAGGAGACACACTCCTTCACGTGGCTATTTTTAGCCGGTGTTGTGCGGTTAATGATAACGGCAGACAGATCTACTTTCTCTCTAGCTAATAGAGCCATTACTTTCACTGAGGAGGCTCCTCTCTGTAGTCTGATTGCTACCAGAGGATTGAGTTAACATCCATTTCCCTCATTATACCAGCTGAATTCTCCTAGGACCAGAGATGGGCTCGTTACTAAAAAAATGTAATATATTACATATTACATATTACTTTAAAAAAAAAAAAGGTAATATATTACACTACTTCGTTACTCTCTACATAAAGTAACTCGTTACTTTGGTCGTTACTTTACTCGCCGAGCACGTACGAACTGCGCATGCGTGAGTGGCAATAACTCTCCTTACCAGCAGGCGGCGGTAGTGTGTATTCGTCATTCAAAACAGGCAACAACCGGAAGACAGAGAAGAAGAACAGACTAAGTGATATAAACAAACAACAAATAGCGTGTGCATTAGCTTCACCTTAGCATGTGTTCTTTGCAGGTGTTTGTTGAGGTTTGACGAGGTGTTTACAGCAGTGGATAACAGCTTCTGGCCTGGACACAGTTTGCACCTCACCGTCACATTCCTGTCTATTATTCGGACGAACTCAAAATAATGGGCATACATCCACCCCTCAAAAGTTATCGCTGACTCAGCCATGTTTATGCAGCACTGCACGTGGAGATGTGCAAATCGCGCAGATTACGTACCAACACACTCCATAATCGTCCAGGAGCGACGCTTGGTCAGGGTCCTGTGGCGTGCAGTTGTGACGCTCCTAGGCTCCTTCAGCTTCATAAAGGGATGCAAATAGCTTTCAACTGATTGCAATGTATTCCCATCTGCGGCGGGATTTGACGCTCATGGAAGCACGGTATTTGTTTGTGTCGGCTGCCCTTAAAGGCAATGTGAATGTCCATTCCCATTGGATAACGGAGAATTGTACACCCGGAAGTAAGTATTCTCTTTACTGTCGATTGATTTTACAGTGATATCTGCACTACTCATCGACTAAAAAACACCAGATTATCCTTGTTAATTACACAACATTGATTGGTTTAAATTGTGTGCAATGCTTTTGTATTTTTCCCCTTCGATTCGGAGAAACAAATATTTTTTCGTAGTAAAGGATGACAGAAGAGACTACACTACCCAGAATCCCCAGCTATCGTTTAGGACTACACCATGTGCTCTGTTTGATAAGCCCCATGATTAGTTCTCAAGCTCTGTGATTGGTTGACCTCCAACTGCATTCCATTCATTCCAATGGCTGGCGTCTATGTACACGTGATC
>NW_011358921.1:38054-46543 GCF_000735185.1 Notothenia coriiceps | reverse complement strand
GTCTGGTCTTCGCCCTCAATCCCGGCCCCCTGAGAGCCGCAGTCTTCGCCCTCAATCCCGGCCCCCTGAGAGCCGCAGTCTTCGCCCTCGATCCCGGCCCCCTGAGAGCCGCAGTCTTTGCCCTCGATCCCGGCCCTCTGTGAGCCGCGGTCTTCGCCCTCGATCCCGGCCCCCTGACTCTTCCTGCCGCTGCCTTCGCCCTCGTGCTCGGCCGCCCGAGTCCCCCACCTTAGACTCTGCCTTGCCCCCGGGTCGTCCGCCCGAGTCCCCCTTTTTGAACTCTGCCTTTCCCCCTGGCCGTCCGCCCGAGATCCCTTCCTGGTCCTCTGCTGTGCCCCTGGGCGGTCAGCTCAGTCCCGTCCTCCTGACCCCCTCCACCCACCCTGGTGGCCTAGTGATACGTCCCTCCTCCGGACCCCTCCACCCACCCTGCTTGAGGTTTTGGACTTTTGTGGTTTTGTTTTGGGACGTCTGGGATCCGTCCCTTGAGGGGGGGGGGGTAATGTCACGATCTGTCTGTGTTGTGTTTTGTTTTGTCTAGATCTGTCTTTGGTTTTCTGTCTGCGTTGTGTTTTATCTTGTTTAGATCTATCTGTGGTTCCCTGTCGTTAGTTTCCCTGGTGTGTCTAATTTACCCGATTGTGTTCACCTGGTGTCCCTGTGTTTTCTCCTCCCTCCTCACCTGTGTCTTGTTTGTATGATTAGTCTTGTGTGTATTTAAGTTCTGTTTTTTCTGTCTGTCTTTGTCGGTTCGTCTTATGTTATGACTTGGTCTGCGGTGAGTGTTCTGTTCAGTCTTTAGTGTTTAGCCTTGAAATAAAGGCGTTATTTTTGTCACTTTAATCTGCATTTGGGTCTTGCTTCCTACATACACCGTAACAGAAATAAAAACCTTCAGAAACAGTATTGCTCAGAAATATATCCAGCACTATCCAGAGCTGAGTGTAAACTATGAAAGTGGTTAGATCCATTTCATATACTACTGTAACTGTACTAGCAAACACACTCACACACTTCAGGAGGGATTGACTGCAGCTAGCTTAGGAAGTAGCAGTCATCATTACCTTGTTATCTTGTAAACCACGAGGGCAGAGCAATCATCACCCTTTAAACACAACGTTTCCTATTACTCAGCGCGTGCACACACACAAATACACACGCACTAATGGTCCATTTCTGCAGATGGATAAATTACAGGGAGGGAAATGCACAGTGGCACAGCCGTCTGAGGCAGAGGAAATGAAGAGGCTTAGCTAGAAGGATAATAGAGCGACAGGGGATACAAAGCCAAATAATTCATAATGCATTGTAGCATGCTGCATAACTGCACAATCAGGAGAACTGCTTTTTCCTGGAGCATTGCAAAAGAGACGAGGCAGCTGCTTACAGAGCTGAAAGAGTTGAAGGACCTAGTTTCTGCTGTGGGATTTTTAGGTGAGGGGGGTCATGCTATTTTTAACCAGATACTGTAAACGGAAGCAACTGAACACAGTTTATATTTCTAAATGAGAAATGAATGACAAGACAAGTACCTAATCTACCAATTTAAATTCAGGGATAATCACTTTAGAATTACACAGTACCTTTGTTTACCAATTATAAATCTTGGCTTTACTGTTGCCATTACAGGAGTCCACCATTTTGTTGCAGTAAAATTCACAACAAACAACGATTTGCAGCCAATTTATATTTCAGCAGCATGCAGCTTCCTCTTCCTTTTACTCTTTCTGCATCTCACGGTTTGTCTTTTTTTTCTATAAACACACAGGGGGTTTAAAGGAGACTTGTGCCTGGCTTAATTAGAGCTACACAGGCAGTGCACTGAACGCTGCACAACCAGAGCCCTGCAAGGCTGCTGGAGCGCCTCCGGAAAAAAACAGCCCGGCAAGTAGGCGCACAACAAGCCCCCATGGAGTACATACAGCTAACAAGCCAACAGTATATGCTGCACGTTTAGCCTCTCCTTACACTAATGGATCGTTACATTTAACCCAGCTACAAATTAGCAAGTCAGTCCAAACGCAGTATGTAGATGCTGCTTACTGTACATACAGTATAGACCTCAGTTTATCTCGCTTATTAGACTGCAAACAATAGGTGCATGATGTAAAGGGCAGAAACAAAAATAGTTTGACAGTAATCACATTATAACAAATAGTTAGATTTCATGGTTTTATAGTTTTACAAGTACTCCACAAATAGAGAGGTATATCAATCAATCTAATGGGGTGCACTCGGTGAACATAGCCTGCAGCTGCCGCTCTGACAAGTTACACAGCGTTAACATGCCATACACGTCAGAGTGGATTTCTTTTTTTTTATATCAGCTAAGTCTCTGCATCCCTCTTTTGTTGTAATTTCCTGCAGTTTCATGCCCGGGCATCAAAGAAAGAAAGCACAGCTGGTTCATTGGATGAATGCTTTAATCTATTCAGCCAGCGCATCTGTGAGCTCCGTGTTGCGCTACGTCATTTGCCGCCTTCCGTAATATGTGAGTTTGTGTGCGTGGCTGGTTATGTGAGGATTCATCTGCATTCAGTCATGCACACATACAGTGTGTATGAGTCTGGCTGCATAAGTGTTCTTGCATGTCTGTGGGTGCTCTCATGCATGAATCAGAGTAATAATGCAATAGAACATAGAAGATGACATGAGAGGATAATGATGGACTTTTTTATGCCCGAAGTTGAGTTAGGTTCACGTGTATGGCCATGTTAAGCGACACATCACAGACGCTAATCTATGTGATGGTTAAGTTTCTAAGCAGGCTAAATTAAGGCTGAATCACTGCTGTTGACTGACAAGGGATTCCAAATCAGTCATAGAAAAGGGGAAGGAAGAAGGAGGAAAGAGCTCAACAGAAGATCCCCCCAAGCCACTACATCCTTATCCCATGAACTAATACCGTTTCGACACTGTTGTTCAGTAACACACGTCTGTGTTTACAACGCCACGTCGGCTGACCCATGAACACATCCCCTGTGTTGACCAAAAGCATGGCAGGAATCTTGATTGCAAAATTGACTGGGAACTGAATGGAGTCCATTTTTATAGAGCCACAAACCAAACGTTAGGATAAATTAGATTGTCTTAGCTCATATAAATCATTGTCAACTGACTGCATCCAATCAGAAAGTCATCTATTGTGTGTAATTAGCTTAAAAACAAGATGCTATTTGTCTTCTGAAATGCTGATTGAATGAATTTCAGTCATTTGGATAGAACAAATTAGGATCCAAGCACTTGCTGGTCAATAGGAGAATCTTAAGCTCAGTTCGTAAGACTTATAATGGAGAGATATTTATTATATCAGACGTTAACATTAGTGGGCTTTAGTCCTATTGACTTATTGATAATCCCTAACCTGAACAGTTACTATCCATTCATAGCTCAGCAGCTTTTTCTCGTCTAACATACAAACATAATGAAATATTCATAAAGTATTTAAGCTAAGCAGCTACACAGGGTTATATGTTTCTTCATGTTTCGTTTGTATATTTACAACACTAGCCCTGACTATTGCTTGACTGCCATACGTGGACAATGCTATATCTTTTGTGTCTAATTACTGGCTTTAGTTGCACTTTTTATCATCATTTCAAGTATAGCCATCAAATTAAAATCCACTGTTTTAAAAAGAGTACACTGGACATAATAAGACAGTGAAAGCATTTTCTACCTATAATGAAGCTAATTTGCAGCAGATATAATCTCACAGCGACAGTTTTCATTTCAGGTGACAAAATCAACAGTTGGTGGCTAGAAATAAGAAGCCACATTTCATTTGAAAATCACTGCTGTAAATTGCGGATTATTACAATTGACTGGGATAACAAAATAGTAACACAGGCAGATTAGCCTTCTTGGATGAAACTGTAGGTTGGAGTGAGAAGGTCTAAAGCAGTGGTTCTCAACTGGTCAGGCCTCAGGACCCACTTTTTCCTTTGTCAATAAATCGCGACCCGAAATTTTGAACCACTCAAATCTATTCAACAAAAAGTTGTGCTGTAATATATACGCAGTGAAGTACAGTGCATATATCCCTTATATCCCTTCACAGAACTACAGTATGCTTTTAACCTGTTGAACCCCATCCCTGTTTTTCATGTCTCAGGCTCGAAAAGGACATTTCCAGAACAAATGACCATAACTACACTTCTAAAAGGGGAAAATGAATAATCTTTTTTCTCAAAGTAATGATAAACCTGTGAGTTGAATGTAGAAGAGTCAGAATCAATATACCGGTAGATGTTTTTGTTTTAAAGAAAATTCAGATTGAACATAGTAAAAAACTGTAAATTATAGTGTCCATCCATTCTTTTTTACTTACAGTGAAAACTACCCTTGGATGATGGGTTAGTAGACTAAAAGCTTTAGGAATCCAAAGTACAACATATAATAAGTACCCTGTATTAAGATGGATGCAAAACAAGTGACATTTGACCTTTTTAGAGAGGTTTAGCAAAAGAAACTCCACCTCTGAGGTGATTTGGGTGGAAATGGGCGTTTTTATCGTTTCTCTGGAACCCATTGGTTGATTTTGGTGATTGACATCTCTTTTTAACAACTAGGGCCAATGGAATCAAAGGGGAATTTCCACATACACACACATGTTAACAAAAAAAGGTGGGGGCTTTGCGCATGCAGGTTTGCATCAGAGCGAACCTATCTCTCGCTCTGACATCTGGAAACGGAAAAGCAGGTTTATTGCTTATGGATTATCAGAAATAATTTCAAAGGGACACAGAAACATTGGATTAACCTATGGATTAACTTCAGCAGCGTTTTTATCGAAGACCACTTTTGACCAGACAACGACAAAGGTGAGCCATTTTGCCGTTTCTAGCTACCTAGCGCAACATGTTTTGATGTCTGTGCTTGTTAATATCTTCGAGTTCTTATCATGGAGTGATGATGTATGTACCGATCGGTTCGATGTCTTCTCACGATCAGATCGATGGGTTGGACGTGCAGCTACGATAAGTAATAAGGTTGCTATGAGTGAGTTTGTGCAAAACGCCGTTAGCATTTTTTTGCTTGTGACTAATTCATAGGCTCAGCGCTAGCTTTGTGGGTTTTTAAAAAAAAATTTTTTTAAAAAGATCAGTTAGTTGAGTTTCTTCCCGTTACATGGATATACAACATTCAGTTTATTAAATATTAAGAATCCCTCAGACGCTGTTTCCTGCAGATGACGCGTTTTTCCCCCCGGGGGCGGGTCGATGGGGTTCAACAGGTTAAATAAGGTTTAATGAGATGATGGAATCAAAGCTGAACTGTATAACATAAAAAGGCACACATGCTGAAAACTCAACCCCAGAAGGGGGGTCTGGGGGGATTCTTCCCCAGGAGATTTTTAGAAATACAAACATATAAACTACGCATTCTGGTACACTCGGAGAAGAAAATAAATAAATCTATTGCTACCCGACATATTCATAATATTTTACGCCACTGTCACTGTCATTTTGTTCTGACAACTGAACTT
This sequence comes from Notothenia coriiceps, assembly GCF_000735185.1. Lineage (NCBI taxonomy): Eukaryota > Metazoa > Chordata > Actinopteri > Perciformes > Nototheniidae > Notothenia > Notothenia coriiceps. Next base: position 41,055 of record NW_011358921.1, on the reverse strand, counting down.
GCTGCTCCACACAGAGAGAAGAGCAAAGAGGAGATTGTCTGTGTGAATTACTTTAAATTGTGGGTAAGCGTAGATAGCTCCCATTGTTCTGTGACCTGTCAATCATCAAACCGGGGGTCATATTTCATTACGTGTTCATTTTTATCTGAAGTTGTACCCATGGATGTATAAAGAATAGTTCTTCCGCAGTTAATCTCCGTGAGGGATTCCGGCAACAATCTTGATTCTGATTGGCCAGAAGACTCGAAAAAACATCAGCAAAGATGTTTTATTGAGAAAGTGATCACTACTTGACAGAAGTTTTCAAAACCGTTTATGGTCTCCGGCACTTCCAGTCCAACGCCTACTGCATGCACAGTGCTCGAAAAATTGGGCCTTCAAAATAAAAGTTTGACTTTTTCCCCAAAAAAAAAAAAAAAATACATTTCTTCACTCACACATCTGCGAGCCACTCGAAACGGTAAAGTGGGTCGCGACCCACCAGTTGAGAACCATGGTCTAAAGGTCAGGCTGAGAGATGATGATGTACATAACAATAACATTCAGGTTTCAGCCACTGTTAAATATTGACTCATAATTGCCTCTCAGATGGGGGCTACAGCGTGGATGGTGGATAGGATGCTATGATGTAAGTGCAATAGCAGCCTGCATCTTCAACCTCTCAGTTGCCTTTGAAGTCTCCCCATTGGGGTGTGGGAGCTGGGGCTTGGTAATGAATCAAGCTCAGCCATGATGAATTTCCTTATTCAGGTTTGCTTTGATGAAATTCCACCTGACTGATCTCAAATAACAGAACAAAACAGCGAGAGCTTGCTGACAACTGTTATGAAAGCTACATTGGCTGGTAATATGATGGAGAGCATTGAGCTACTTCAAGGATCCCTTCAGGATACTTTACTGGGTTTCTTCCTTTCCTCCCCTCCCTAATTCCTCTGTGATCACTGAGAAGGAGGAAATCTGATGAGAGTGTTTACAACATTTATATCCAAGTTTTCACTCTTGGATGGTTGGCATACATCTACAATACAGCTCTTTGCATCTATCAGAAGAGAATACAGCCAGGAGAAAATGTAAACAAGTGGGACATAATTTATGGTTGTAATCATGAACTGGAAAGTGGCGTTACAAATATGCACATGTGCAGCAATAAAAAATATTCATGAGCTCTATAGAGTGATTTACACAGTGTGAGCCTTGGCCATTTAACAGTTCATTGTATAAATACTTCAAAGACATGAAGTCATCATAAAAACACTGAACTGATCTTCACTGTAAAACAATAATACTGGTAACAAAGGTGACATAATGATCACATTACAATTGCAATTTCACTTATCTCACAATTCATTGGAAAATCATTGTCAAAGTGCTTCAATAGGTCATAGATATGAGCAAAATGGCTTTTTTCACATATATGAGATGAGGTGCGACTGCACTGTGGACATGCTTTGTGGAAGTCTGGGGCCCATCTGGAGGCCTGTGGTATTCAAGATAGGTAGAAAAGACTGCCAGGAGTAACACAATAAGTGAGTAATTATATAGAGGGATTTCAGAGACAAAGCGAGAAATACACTGTCAGCAGTATTTAGCTTTGCATAGCACAGACCACTGCCGTTACTTCAGGTTATGAGTTGTTTTTATGTCGGTTTAGTTTGCAACTTGTGGTGTTTAGATAAAGTTGTAACACTGCACTAAAAAGTGTTTTAAACAATAGCGAAAAACAGATCTGTGTTAGGATCACCTGTCTCTTTTCCACTACATGATACGATTCCCTAATGTTCTCTTTTTCCAGTGACAAACGTTGCATATATTTTGAGGTACTTATTTTGGTAACACCTGCGCCAAGGTTGGAAGCAAACAGAGCCATCACTAGAAGGTGGAGTTAAGACACTGCAGACCACTGATTGGTAAGAGAGTCCTCCATTTTATTGTATTCACTTGACCAAGATTTTCTAAAATGGCAGCACACAAAACCACATCGTGGATCCAGCAGGATCTGTGTGATGTCACGCCGGTTTCACAGGAGGCCACTAAAACCATTGGCTTTTAAAATCACACCTATTGACAATTGACAGACTGCAGTGAGAAATAAATCTGAAAAACTTGAATGGAGTTAAAAGACGAGCTATTATATGCTGTGGAAAGGAGGCGTTAAATCCAACCAAAAGAATAATCAAGTAGGTCAAATTAAGTTGTGAAAAAGGGATATAACAAGATAGCTTTTATTCTAAAATAAGATATTCTGAAACGCTAGCATATATTTGAACGTTTTTTTTTAAAGTTTTCGGAACCAAATTGATCTCAGTCTGTCTCTTAATTTCTTTATGGACTCTCCTGCTCTTCTCCTCCATTCCTCTGTAATATGTCAAACATAAAAAAAATTGAGAGTGTCAGATGAACCGAACTTTGCCCATTCATGATCCTAGAGCACAGCTTCTAAAGCCCTCTGGGGGAAGGGTGCAGACACAGCAATTGGCTTTCCAAGGTTGTGCCCATTCCAAACAGGTATCACTTTAATAGTGATTAAACCGGAATTAAGCTCCAAGTGGTTACTACAGCAGTTTACTAGTACAACACATGCCCAAACACACAGGAAATGCTAGAAAACACACACATTATCAACAGATGTAGGCCTCTATATTGCACATTTTTAAACATGCAGATTAACCCTGATTTTTCCCAAAATACAGGGAAGCTGAGGCATGTTAAAATCTCACAAACACAAACGTTCACCACCATCACACTAACACAGAAATAGCATAGCACCCTCAGCCCGGAGGGTGGGTGACAGAGCTGTAAGGGCCAGCGCTGAGTTGGGCAGATGCAGCACTCAGTAGCCTGAGGGCATCGCTGCGTATTCAAGCTTCACTGGGCCTCTTCATCAGTGCCCTCTGATGCCTTAGCACCATGACCAACACACACACACACACACACACACACACACACACACACACACACACACTATACTCTATAGCACTACTACTTACTAACGTAAGTTACT
>NW_011358921.1:21706-38014 GCF_000735185.1 Notothenia coriiceps | reverse complement strand
GGAGAGGGAGTAATGATGTCACCTCTAAGAGATCTCCTTTTGTGGTTCAACCAATTGGGAGCTGAGGAAAAAGGAGGCAACTGCGAGGCATGCTGCTGTTAGGCAGAAGAGAGCAGTCTGGCAGGAGGAGGATTTTCCAAAGTGACGCCGATGGCATTAGCCTCTGATAATTTCTGGGCCTTGTTCCAACACTCGTAAACTGCCTCCTCCTCCTTTCCCCTCCTCTTCACCACCTCTTCCCCATTAAAGGTCAATTTGAGTACAAAATAGGCGGTACTACAAGGTAATCCCCGTGTATAGTCGGCTACAATTTTTGGAGTTTTCTGGACAAAAATAATGGTTTCCATGATTATTTATAACCTGAGGCTGTGCGTCTAAAGATGTTTGTGTGCCTTCAAAGAACAAATGAGATAAAATTAAAGAAAGTGTGTTAAAGTGAGTGAAACTACAGTTGCTATGGGGACAGCAACACGTTTTTGCTGGGTTTATGTTTACGTGTGTATCTTTGTGATAAGAAAAATCGTTATCCTATCTGGACTGCTATGAGATCAATTTAATATCTTAAAGGATTTCATTTTTCACTGTTGGGCTTTATGTTTCAGACACAGCCAGCAGCATCTGCAATTTACATCCAGATGCACTGGAGGAAACTGTGAGCTCCCACAGTCCACCACTAGATGGAGGTGTCAAATTCTCACAAGGGGGTAGCAGTCATGTTGTGAGAGTTGATTTCTCCATGAAAGGCAACATTACTATAAATCTGTAATCTTTGGATATATCTGGTCAGCTGACTCCTTAACAGACAGCATAATAAACCATAGTGCATGACATGACCAGGCCAAAAGAAGCATAATGGTCTAATAAAGCCCTGTAACCAATTAAAGTTAAATATTTAAGCAAAATCCACTTCAACTTGTTTTTAAAGCTAGGCTAAATGAAATGCTCGTTGATACTATGGGCACTTGTAAATGTCTATAACTATGTAAATGTATCCTGTAAATATAATGTATGATGTCCTTTATTGTCGTATGTTTCATGTGGAACCTTTATGCTGCAGGTCTCCCTTGAAAAAGAGATCTATGATATCAATGGGACCAATCTGGTTAAATAAAGTAAAAAAAAAAAAATCCACTTCAACACTGATTTAAAAAAAAAGAAGAAGATATATTTAATTATTTCCTTAAAAGAAAAACATAAAAGCAACAAAATAAATAAATAACGCAAAAGACTAGGTCAATGCACTATCCTGGACTTTACATTTTGTTCTCACTATCAGAAATTGCCAAATAATTTTTTTGATCCCATGTCTGCTTATGTTTCAGATTGAAATGCCCAAAAATGTTCTCGTAATAAAATAACATTTCAGACAATCTATTTTAGCTTGGTCGGCATCCACTCTCTTGCTGAATTATGGTGGTAATAACATTTTATTTCTTATTTATTTAATTCATTTTTTAAATTGAGGCCTTGGCAACTGAGGGGACTTCTTAATGACACCTTAAATGTTACCAAGAGGGTAACTATTTTATTTCTCAAAGATCAATTTTGGGTGAAGTATCCCTTTACGGCTCTTCATAATGGCAATGTATGAAGTATATTGAGCCCACTTACTAAATCGAATCACTATGCCTCTCTACTTCCCCCCATGTGGCTATATGAGAGAGATAGATGTGGCTGTCCATTACGCCCATAATAAGTGTAGCACTGCCTGGAATAGTCCTGAGCTGAAGGGGTGTTCCCACTGAGTACAGTCTTGGCTCACATTTCCCAAGGGGATTTATGGGTGGTAGGGAGGCATCATGGGAGACGGAGCAGGCAAGGAGAGTATCATCACTGAGTACAAACCACTGGAGCAAGGAAAAGCTCCAGTAGTGAGAAAGACTGTCAGTTTGCACAGTGCATGCCTTCTTTTGCATGCATTCAACTATTGTGGTTAGTCATGTAGCACATTATGTGCAATGAAATGCATCCCTGAGTCATTCTGAAGGTGAGACACCTGCATGACCAATTGCAATGGTCAAACAGAAGGGAAGTGTATCCTTGCAAGCAAGTCAGCTGGTGAGATTTACCGAGCTAATGTAGCTAAGGGAAGATGGAGAAAGGGAAGGACATGTGTTGTTGTAACAGATCTCTCATTGATCTCTATGTTTAACTACATCACAAAGAGCTAGACCTTGGCATATGGATACTCCTCTCCTATTCTCCTTAACCAGAGAGTGAGACGTAAGGACTTTCCTGTCACAGCAGGAGAAATTGACTTGTGCACCCTTACACATTCACTTACAGTAGTCTGGGGAAGAGCCCTGTGCTACAAATGGCCCGTCAGAAACAGACATGGGAGATCAATGAGGGCTGTGACACTGTCAGAGCCGGCAGAGGCTGTCACACTTTGAGTATCCCTGACGCTCAGGGGCTACAGCCGGAGTCTGGCTGCACTTGACAAACACTTACGTGCACTCATGCCTAACACAGTCTTCACAAGCACAGGAACGTTACAACTTGATACAGAAACACACAAATATGTAAATGTAACAGATAAGTCTCAAGCCATAGCAACCAAAATATACCAAAAATATTTTCAATAGGCTATTATTGTGCTTTATCAGATCATCTTGAGACCTTGCCTTAAGAAACTGTCCTTGTGGAAATGCTTTTGTATGATGCCTTTGCTTAAATGTTGATAATTCTATAAATCGATGTGTTTAATCAAATTGGCACAAAGGTAAGTTGGTGTTCGATAATATTATTGTCTTAAAAAACTGTAAAGAGACTGGTAAAAAATCAGGGCCGTCCTGCTGATTTACTCCAAGGCCACTGAGAAGAACATTGGGCAAGGTTAAAATAAAAATAAATTATACTTATATGCCCAGCCTTTTCTTTTTATCTAATGTAGTAGGCATACCCCTACAGCTATATTAGATAAATGCAAGTCAACCTCCTACAACACATATACAAATTGATGTTCTTTAATGCTATCTAATGCAAAAGAGGTTTGATTCAATATTTAATTTCAGACAATAACCTTTCAATATTTACCTCAAATTTTATTTATATAGCGCTTTTCACAACTCAAAGACGCTTTACAGTATGATGGAGGGTTGACAAACAAGGACAGGCAAACAAATAAATATAGTAAAAACAAAATAAACCCAAAAAAAGGTAGCCAAGAGGAAGTTGATTGAGAGGGGTGGGGGGTACATATAGGCTACATCTACCACCTGGGGTGGCAGAAACTGGACTAGGCCTGCAAACTATTTAAATGACTTATTCATTTTTTAGCTTTGACACTATATCTTTACGTTTGGCTAACTATTTTATCTAGCTATCTAGGATAGCTCCTTCAACAACTCCAACAAATTCACGCTGCTATTTATCCAATAAACTACTTTTACTTATTTTATGGAAGACATCTATTTTTGTACGCGTATATTTTGTAACCATTTATTAAATGCTTTTATCTATCTAGCCTATATTCAAACCATTTAGCTATGCATTACGGTAAACTTTGCAAAGCTAAATGTTTAGACTTCTCAGCTCGCTTGCTAACTAGCACCGTTACCACAGACTCACATATTTCATTTGCACACTATTTTGTGAACAAGACTGTATTTTCTATTTTTCATTAGTTAAAACCCTAATCATTGATGTACTGTAAGTAAAACCTATTTAGATGGGAGTTTCCCATGAAAACGTGTTTATAGTAAGCGTAGGAGTGGGTCTCGTTGAGGTAACGTGACAGAGTTGTCCCTGCTGCACAGGTGCTCTACTTTTCCACAGCTCCTCCGCCCTCCGCTTCACAAACTGCGCTCATTCGCTCTCCTCAACAGCCCGGATGTAGCGCACAGGACCGCACAGTCCTCCTCTCAGTGATAATAACATGGCGCTGGCAGACACATAGCAGTGCCCACTATAATAACAATATCCACAATAATAGACCAACATAAGCGACGGGACATGTGAGCTCTTCGACCCCACGACAAGCAGGTAGGCACGGAGCATTTTGTTCGACAAACGCGCTTTGACGATGCAATTTGGTTCAAATGTGGCTGCTGCTTCTTCTTGCAGGGGGCAGAAAAGCCGCTCTGGAAAGGCGAAATGATTGTCTAACGGTTTAGTTTTTGTCCCTGTCTCTATGTCTGCGGCTTTATTGCCTCACGCTGAAACAGCAGTGTCATTCTGGGGCAGGTTTGTGTCGCTGCTTACAATGCATCCGTGTAGAAATAAATCTGTCATTTTGTAGAGCATGTGTTGTCATGGCTGTCAGGCTCTCCGTGCGTCGACCGCTGTCCTTGGTATTGAACTGGGTGGGCATCACACCTTAGCATGTTGCAAATACATTCTGAATGGGTTGCATCTCTTAAATGCTTTCATTGTTATTCAAACCTGCAGGAATTGTGGTCGATGGGAAAAAAACACGAGTGAAATGCACCTATAGCCTTATAATGTAGCAGGGGCTCAGTATGTATGCTGCTCAATTGTGAGCTTATAGCCTTAATGGACGTTTAGCTCTCATGTAATAATATCTTTATTCTATCCTACTCTTTTATTTAAGCACTACTCCTCATGTATCGATCTACTGTATGACAGTGATGATGACAGTGCAAGACATTTATTTGCACTGGCCATGTTTTTGCTTGCAGCCAGCCAGAGTTTGAGTGTAGCTCAGGCTAATGTAGGCCAGGTAAGGAACATATGGCTTGTTTTCAAGTTCAATGTGGATTAGAATGTGTAGACAAAAAATAAAAGCAGTAGCAAGGCCCTCTGTGCTAGAGTTCCCCTCCTAAGCTCATAATCACCCTAACAACAACACTATTAATAGTGGTAGTAGAAACATGTAGCACAAAAAAACCTGTGAGGCCTATATTTTAAAGATCAAACACCAATGTTGCTTGATGTTAATATTGTGTGCCCTTGAGATACAGCACATGCACCTTGCACTATTAACCTGTCTGGAAGGATTGTTAGCTTATGAAGGTATAACTGTGACCTCAAGGTCTACAGCCATCCTGGAGCACTACTGGGGCTAAACAGTTAGTTTTTTGGTCAAATCCTGGAAAATAAATCAACTATTTAGATTAATGATCAATTGTTGAATTCATTTTTAAAGCAATTATGCAAAAATATCTCTTAGATCTTGCTTTATTAGTGTTGATTGGAGGAATTGCTGTTCTTTTTGCTTATGTGATAGTATCTGAGTGTTTTTAGATTTGGGTTAAAACATGATGCTTGAGGTTGTCGCCTTGTAGTGGAGGAAATTGTGATGGGCATCGGGGAAATAATTAATCCCTTTTAGGCTTCCTAAACATATCTGGGGTTTTCTGCAATAAGAAAATAGGCAAGGACTTTCACCACATAACGACAAAGTAGGATGTCCACATCATCTGTACCTGAAATATTTCCATTTACTGACATCCATGCTGATTTTCAGGTTCTGATTGGCCACCAGCACCTGTTTTGTAGTTAGTTAAATGGATCAGGAAACTATTGTTACATTGCAATGTCCATGCTGAAACCATATATGACGCAGCCACACTTTACAGTTTACTGATCTCCATGTGTAAAATTGATGTAGAGACCCTTTAAATATCCTTGATGGCGGGGTACAATCTCTCAAACCATCTGCCTCTCCGTATCGCACGTCAAGGCAAAGTGAGATAAAATGTTCTCTATGTTCGTCCTTTAGAGGTGATGGGATGTGTGTTATCTTAAATTGGGATGAAACTTAGAAGCTGAGTCAATGTGTCAGTCTGTGTTTGCTTGCACACTCCCTGGTTATCCACTCTGTAATGTATTCAGTGCCGGCAACGAGCACAACAGCTTTACATAATGATCAAAGCTTGAGGGATGCCAGAGCATGGCTTCAGCCTGCAGTAATAATAATAATAACCTTTGAAGTTATCACAATCCCACAACCTCATTGCCTTCCTATTCTGTTTCTCATTCTCTCTCAACCTTGCGCACCCTCACGCATGCACATACCCACTTGAAGTTCCTCTCCTGTTTAATGTTTCTGGATACGGGGTGAGTGCTTAAAAAGAGGAGAGTGATAATGAACACATGACTAACTATTTTAGTCCCTATGGCTCTGCACTAGACTGCTCTTGCTGTCTATGAGGAGGCAGTCTTCCACGCTCTCGCAAATTCACAATTACATAAGAGTCAGAGGGAGTCGTACATTGTGTAATTTGACCAGAAGGAGAAACTCTCGCACCTCTTTGCGATACATGCTGTATTACGTCTCTTTTATTGGTGCTACTTCCTCAACCTTCACGACTGACCTCATGTGCCGCCGGCCAACATCTCTCTCGCTCTATCTGTGGGTGAATAGTGTTCGAAATGCAAGTGTGGGAATGTGTTATCTGTAATTAAAGCGTCTGATTCAGCCCTCTATTTCTATATATATATATATATATATAGGAGCCTCTCGCAAGACTTTTTGGGCATTTTATCCAAGTGTCTGGCGGACTTGTGCCGGTCGATCTCGCTAATCAAGGAGCAGTGCAAGGGAGCATGCAAACAAGGTTTTCTGATAGAGAGAAGTGCAGAGGCGGAGGAAGACGTGAGGAGAAAGGTTATGAGAGAGGAGGAAGAGCAGGGCAGGTGACCCTATAGGAGAGAGGGGGGATGAGGATAGATGAATAAGCCGCAGCCCAGATGTGCTGGTGGGAAATACTGATGGGTAAAGTATTGGGATGAAAAGGAGGGTTAAATGGGGGTGTGGAGAATAGAGATGTGGGAAAAAGAAGGGGGAGAATAAGAGGATCAGAAGGCCAGAGATGAGTACAAAGAAAGGAAGTAGTGGCTGTCTGTCTATCTATCCCCGTGTGTGTTGGGGGGCTTGCTTCCGTTCAGTCTGTCGCTTCTGCTCATTTCAGCTGCGAGCGAGCAGTCCATCTGAATGCCAGACTCGTCTTCACATGTCAGCACTTTTGTCCCAGGTTATTGCATTTTGCAGTTTTTTGTTAGCGGATTAAAAAGAAAAAGCTTCCCTTGGCATGTCAGTGACAAAATGAAGTGTGTGTGTGTGTCAGAGAAAGAGATAGGGGGAAGACAGCGAGAGATTGAGCATACGAAGGAGACATTATGACAAAGGAGGAGGGCTGAAGAAGAAGCAATTTAAAGAAATGGAGGAAGATAAATGTGTGTGTATGCATATGCTCCCTGTTCATGTCTTCAGCTGTAGAATCATGGATACCTTTCGCCCTATGCATTATGTTTCATATATAAGGAAATGGTACAGGTGTAGTGTTATGTCGTTTAGTGTTACTGGTGGTGAAATTACAATTAAGCGTGACAAATCAAAGTAAATCTGACATGGAGACAGCAACCCAATTAATATGCGGTTTGTCATGGATCTAAAACGTTCTGTCTGTCTTCGAGCTGTGTCATGTCTGTGTCCTTTCTCCGGCAGAGAGCACACACACACACACACACACACACACACACACACACACACACACACACACACACACACACACACACACACACACACACACACACACACACAATCATAGAAAGGGTGAACCTAGATACTCCAATAGCATCAGAATTAGAAGAGGAGACACAGTCCACCATAACCTACATCCTCCACTGTGTTCCACTTCCCTTCTTGGACTAAAGGCAGGAAAGGCGTGTGTGTGTGTGTGTGTGTGTGTGTGTGTGTGTGTGTGTGTGTGTGTGTGTGTGTGTGTGTGTGTGTGTGTGTGTGTGTGTGTGTGTGTGTGTNTTTCTCTTTTGGGGTTATGTCATGCTCTGAGTTTTCCAAGAAAACAGCAGTCAGGCGCGGAGCCAGCATCTGATTAAGGCTATTACTTCATAACTAGGCACTGCTGTTTTCTTGGAAAACTCAGAGCATGACATAACCCCAAAAGAGAAATCTTTACACAAGCTAATAGTGTGGGCCAATGTCAAGCAGATGAGAGGTGCTTTAGTTTGAGTGTGTGTTTCTGTGTGATAAAGGCTGGCCTCCCTTGGGCTTAAGACCACTCTGTTTGGCCGTGTTCTTGCAGTGCTGCTTTATTTAATGGTACTCCTCCGCACATCTACGTTACATCCATCCATCATTTTATCCCTGCAATTGTTCCTTTTCTTCATCCTTTCTGATATGCTTGCTTTAAGTTTATGGACTCTCATGCCAGACTGCTCTCTTCTGCCTAACAGCAGCATGCCTCGCAGTTGCCTCCTTTTTCCTCAGCTCCCAATTGGTTGAACCACAAAAGGAGATCTCTTAGAGGTGACATCATTACTCCCTCTCCCATCAGCATATGTCATGGCCACATGGCCACATATCCACTCAAACAAAGCACTTATAATTTCCCCCCAATTTAATCAACACTTGATTTGCTATATTTGTTATATATTGTGTTTTAATGGCGACATTATCCAAAAGGAACATATTGGGTTAAGTGCTGAGAAGGGTTGAGGAACCAAGTGTTGCCAGTTCCAGCTCTTGACAGGCTGACGGGCCAAACAGGAGACTAACCATGGACCAAATGTCCTGGATTATATCTTGGCACAAACCTCTTCTGACAATACGCAGCCCAAGCTAAACAATACCTCAAATGAAGCTATACAATGTGTGGTTGTCCAAAGCGATGTCAATGTGCTGGAGGATCAAATGTGGAATGTAATGTATTAAAACAACAGCTATCGAGGAAATGTAAGTGGCATACCCTTAAACCACAAGGCCTGAGTTTGAGCATCAGTTTTAACAATAACTGTTTACACTGCTAAAGAGTCCTTGAAAACCTGTTTTATTATCATATCCAGGGTGGATATAGCTGGATTTCTGCCTGCAAGCAGCAAGACACATTTCGCCAATAGAGTGTTACGTTCAGATCTTACGAAAGGCGATATTGCATTTCAATCAGGAGAGACTTCATTTTGTTAAAGAACATTTATTGACACATGTCATATGATAAATGTTAAGTCTTTGGGGATTAGACCCCGATCCTGAAATCGTATATCTANGTATAGAGGCGATTACACGGAGCCGTTTGACCCCCCAGAGCGTTTCGTTTGCAGATCTATCCACCTCGGGACTTGTTAGCGTTTGTGGGGTCCGTTTCTATCGTTTTGTTACGGCCTCGTGTAAATGAAAGGGCTATACGCAAGAGAAGCTATGCGGATCCAGCCCGTTTTGTTCTTGTGTAAACGGCACCTTTGTTTGGTGGGTTTTGCTCTGTGCTGGTATTGTACCACCTTGTAACGGTTGGAAATAAGACAAATATTGAAAGAAATGTGCTGCATCAGATATATAAAGACAGGGAACTTACAGGCGTAGGTCATGGCGAAGCTGCTGCCGGTGTCCACCATGTCCACCTGAGGGACCAGCTTAGGGATGTCCTGCTGCTGAGCGAGGGCGAAGCGAAACACCTCGTACTCATGGGAGGCCGAGGGGAAGAGACCTCCTGATCACAGAGAGACACAGCGGGGGGTTAAACACTGACACAGAGGAGGGGCCGCAAACACCAGAGCTGAGGAATGTGAAGGGAAACATCTGTCTGAGTGAATATGTGCAGGGTTGAGTCCTAAAACCCAGGATTGAGTCTGCATTTTGAGACTTCCTGTCCCCTGGTATGGAGGTCAATGGTTTTCTGAATGTGTGTTTGGTTGTTATCCTGAAACAAAGTCTGTGGTTAACACAAGATGAAGACAGTTTTGTTCGACGACATAGAATACTCGAAAAAGAAAAGCCCCAAATCTCCACCTTCAAGAGACTTTAAAGAGTTTAGCAGTAATCCAACAAATGGGGGATTATTTTCTGACGATGGACTCATCAATTTGTCGAATAAAAGTTGCATCTTCACTATAAATAAACTTTAAAACTCTGAATGTTTTGGTATTTGTTCAGACTCTTTGGTCCTTGGAGGAGGGTCTCGCAGACAGAATTATTATAATATCTTATTATAATAATTCCTCGACTGACCGTCTAAAACACAGAGCGACGTTAAGGATTCACAAAGTTTGGCTCAGATTTGCATCGTGCAGAACAAACCGTGATGACACCACGGGCTGAGTTCACCCCTGAAACTAAAAATAACGCGTCTGGTTTGCAGTAATTGCCGTTAAAAGCCTCTTTTCTCTGCACTCACACTCTCCACATGACAGGTTTGTAGGGTCACGGTGAAATTATATGACTACTTAAACTCTGACTGATTGAGCCACTTGTCTTCTCCCTGGTGAAGTAGGAATACAGGTTTTTTATTTGAGTAAAAAGCTGATAAATGATCTTTTACTGTCTCTTTTTAAAGACGCAGTCACAAAGAATAACACATCATTTGTTCTGTCTCAGGTGGTTCACCAAAGATGGGGCGAAGCCTGCGAGCTAGTTCAGCCACTCAAGCACTTATGCTGCCTTCATACATAATGCCCCTGCCCTCGCCACTCTACAACCAACCAAGCAGAGCCTCCTTAATATGCCGCTCTATTTAACCAGACAGATCTCTCTCCATGCATTGCTTGCTGCTGCTATTGCTGCAGCAACCTCCACGTCGCTGCTGCTTGCTGCCCCACCACCCCAGCTTCCACCCCATCTTCCATCCCACCACCCCCCCAGCTTCCACACCACCCCAGCTTCCACCCCACCACCACCCTAGCTTCCACCCCAGCTTCCACCCCAGCTTCCACCCCACCACCACCACCCCAGCTTCCACCCCAGCTTCCACCCCACCACCACCACCCCAGCTTCCACCCCAGCTTCCACCTGTAGGCCCGGGGGATAGTTACAGTATCTAATCATCACTCAATGTTCTTTGTTAATCTGTGGAGCGATGAGGCCCGAGCCTAGACGGCAAACTCAAACTATATGCTTCTAATAAACATATAAAGAAACACGTGAGTTGTCTGACTGAAATGTCTTAGTTTCCAGAAAGACTACATCTGTGCACTAAAGGGAAGTTACTCTGCCACAATCATCATGATTTCTACACTTAAGTGACAATGCATTCATCAAAATTAAATGACACTAATTAAAATTGGATGCCGCTCAGGGAAAGGAGGGATATGACGTCAAGTGCTGCGACCTCAGTGCGAGGATCACACATGACTGGTCTTTTGTTGGATGGTGCAGCCCACGTGTCCTGGGCTCTTACTGAAAAGATGTTTCCCTCGAGTCACTGCAACGGCTCTCGAAAGTGGAGAGCAGAATGCGTGCTATGCAAGATGTCTGGTGTGAGAGTGTGTGGGAGAGAAAGCAAGAAAGGAATGAAACCCCTCGTGTGCAGTACTGTCTTTACATTTTAAATACCATGTGCCCAAAGTGTAACCGTCTACATAGAGGGTCATGAACTCTGCCCTCTATGAGTTTTAATCAGCTTCTGCTTGGCTGGATATTCAATGGGAGTGCAGGAAAAGAAAAAAACTATTCATGAGGTACATCTCATGCAAAATGTATGTTTCTTTTATGTTCTTAATAGCATGTCCTGTATTGTAAGCCTGTGTTACAAGTTTATAAGGATTTCTTAACTTTAAAAAAAATATTATAATTTGTTTTAGGGTGACTTTGTTGTCTGGGGACTACAGATGAAAAATAGCCTCTTGTCTTACTCTCGCATATTTAAAGAAAGGTCTATTCATGTGCACTGTCCCTGTTACATACATTAATTTAACCCGTAGATGATAAGTGGGTCTTTTTTGACCCGGTGAGGTGGTTTTCTTGAAGTTTCTTTGTAATTACATTTTTTTATCATTTCATATTCCAGCTATTCTACCCCACTCTTCCATAAGTGGGTCAAAAATGACCCGCATGCATTTGCTATGGAATCCTATGGGAACCTTTGATTCTTATCACCTGTTGCTGTCAGGAATACATTCACTGTAGACCACACAGAGAGTTTTGAAAAGGGACTGGAATACTGTGGGGGTCTCAGAATAGCGGACATCTTTGGGACAATTATGTTCAAAACGTTTTTTTTCAAAATGTAAAAAAAAAGTCTAAAATTATAAATTGTGACACATTCAATATAATATATTTCTAATGTGAACCAAAATATAATACTAAATATTATTCAAGTGACTTTTCTTAACCAAAATGACAAAAATCGCATAAAAACACATTATTCTAATACGGGTAATTTTAGACCCACTTATGGAAGAGTGTAGGGTCCAGTCACTCGTGCATCTAAGGGTTTTTAAGCATTTCAGTTTATGTATTGAATTATATCCTTATTGCAAATGCTAGGGCTTTTTACCCAACTGGATTTTATTTGACATTGTAATTAAGTTTATGTATCCATCAAAAAAAATTCCACGATAGCAATTGTAATGGCTTTTATTTTGTATTAATAGTACAGCCTCTTTTCTGTTGGTGAATATTTTTCTTGTTGATTACTTTTTTCTTACTCTTCTTAATTGTTGTAGTTGTTTGGATATCCATGAGGGTCTGCCCCTCAAATGTTTCTTGGGTATAAATAAATTGTAATTACTGAAATGCTTACCATTTGCCCTAGGTGGCTTACATAAAACAAAAGGGTTAAGCTTGGCAGCAAGAGCTACAGTTGTCACAATCCTAGTTTTCTGTCACAATCTTAGTTTTCTGTCTTGTCATGATTTTATGTTGACATTCTGTTCTCCCTGTGTCTTTTCTTCCTTCCTGTTTTTTTCCTCCTGTGTCTGATTGTCTGATTGTGTTCACCTGTTGCCCTTGTGGTTCTGCCTCCCCTGCCCAGCTGTGTCTTGTCCTGTGATTACCCTTCTTTGTATTTAGTCTTGTCTTCCCCTGTGCTCCTTGTCGGTTCATTGTCTTTCCTGTCACCCTTCATGTTTTTAACGGTTAGTTTTGTCTGGATGACCTTGTGTTACCTACTTTTTGGATTCATGGTTTTGTTTAAGTATTTTTCATTGTCAACAGCTTTTTTGTAAATAAAGCTCGCTTTTTTGTTACATTTTGAAACCCGCTTCCCTTTTTAAACTGCATTTGGGTCCTACCTTTTCCCGAATCGTAACAACAGTGAATTATACACAGTTTACTACATAAAATATTCTATTAATTCTCTGTCTCCAGATAGAGTTTAAAATGTAAGACCCAGTTGGTTAAATGTCAAGCACTGAATTCTCAGAGGATTAGGTCTGAGCATTTTGGGAAGTTCTGCGATTTCTGCCATTTTTCAGCTCAGTTAATTGCTAATCTAATAAAGGTGTGAGGCGAACCAGTGTGACTGTGTATCCACAAAATGTGAGCGTCATATGTTGTCATTGTTGAAGCTGTTGCCTCAGAGATTTATTGGATGATTTAGACATATCTCTCGTTTAAAGTTGTCAAAAATGCCAGAAGAATTATTGTTAACATTAGATGAGGTGAGACCGAGACCCTCAGCTCTGCCATTAGAAATGTATTCAACAATCGTCTAGAGGAGTAATCAATCAGAAATATAAACACCATTACTCACGTGCAGTGACTAAATATCAGGAGGAACCAAGCAGCTGATGCATCAGTAAAACACGTTGTGGTGGAGATAAAACGTCTCACATACATTTAAATGTTCTGATATTGTTTCCGATTAAGCATTTTCTCTCAGCCATTTTTATTTTATTTAGCCATTCTAACTCTAAATTACAACTGAGGTCTGAAAATGCAAAGCAATTCAAGAAAAAGACAATAGAGATAGTATTAACAAAACAAATTGCATTTGTATTATTTAAAACTTTGAAAAAAAAGCCTACATTACCAATTTTCTTCATGGTGTGGTATTCTTTTTCTCCCAGTGGAGATGACGTGAGGAGTGGCCTAGTGACAGGGCGTTTGACTATAAAAATGTTTTTTCGACGTGCTGGGGTACAAACCAACTGATTCACCTCGACCTCACCACGGCCTGCTCCTGCTGCACCTGAAGATAAAGAAAAGGTAACTTCATCTTAATGTTATCCGTGTCAGCTTATATCAAATGCTTCATTTTTCTATGGATCAGAAACATTTAGTTTGCGTTCGATACTAGATTTTCTTTTTCTGGAAATTAATGCATTGCCAGTCTGGGTTCTGGTCTAGTGCCAGGCTAAATATGAGAATATCATTTATATTTACATATATATGATTATTATACATTAGAATATCATTTATATGTATATATAATATATACATTATTTAATGTTTGTACAATTTGTAGATTTTCACTTTAACTTATATAAATACTTTTATTTTATTTTTTATTGGACATTTAACTTTAAATTCTTACCTTTAAATAATTATCTTTATTTTTTTTCATTATTATAATTGCACATTTTATACTGATTCTGATAATAATATATGTATAACTAAAACATGATTTGCTTTAAATTGATAGTAAATATTAGATCAGAAGTAAAAATGCCTATTATTTAACATGTTTTCTGCATTTAGTTTTATTTCTTAGGTAAAAACTATTATTGAGCAGTAGAAAGGCCAGGAATTTAGTTTATAACAGTCATTGAATTTGCAGTCACATGAACATCTATATATCAGTGGTAGGGCCTTGACACCATGAGATCATTGTTACTGCACATTCCTCTCTCTAAGTGATGAGATAACCCTGAATCAATACGCCGTTGTGTGTCTGCATGTTTCCTATGGTCATCATTCAATAAGCACATCCCATGGCATCCATTGAGCTTCAGTTAACAATGTATACCTATTGTCTCTCATAGTCCAATATTTGTTGATGCTTTGAAATCTCGAAAAGCTGTAGAGTCCTCTGGTGGTCACCTAGAGAATATGTCCTCTCTCTACAGCTAAATAGTTTTCACTGTGACTGCAGCGCATGATCTTAAACTTGAAAAGAAAAAATAAATCATTTACTTTTTATTCTAGTTTGGTTGGCTGTGAGTTTACATAGCATTTTATTTCCATTTTTGATTACAGATCTATTGTGTTTTCTCTTAATTGTCTGTGTTTGGTAAGTCCTCTGAGACTTGACTTAAATAAAATAAAAGTGCATTTGTTTGAACTTCTTTTGGCAGGCAGCATGGATGTAAGTACCTCATCAAATTCTACACTGGTAAGATTTACAGAAGTTATTGAAGCTTTTTTTCCATTTTTAAATGCTTCAATCTTTGCTTGTGTCAAACGGCCATGTTTGCAACTGCAAGGTGTTGTCCTCCATCCTTTCCACCCTGTTTCTTCCTCGTATCTCCATCCTGGCCCCTGACCCTGACCCCTCTCCCCCCTCTCCTCCCCCCTCTCAGCATTCTGACGCTCTATGTAGCAGCTGCCCCTCCTCTGGTTCTTCCCCGCAGGCTAACAGTCTCTGGCCGAGCCTTCCCCAGTCTGGAGCCGGGTTCCCTGGGTATACAGGACAGCCCCCCCATCCCCCCCAACCTGCGCCCTGCTGGACTGGCCAGCCCAACACTCCCTGCTGGAATGGGACACAACAAGATCCGGTCTCTGTCCCTGCACAAAATGTGTTTCCTGGTCAAGTCATGACACCAGCCCCTGCAGCTACAACATCCATCGTCCCAGCTCCAGGGCAAGGGCAGCCCTGCAACCCTTGCCAGTACCAGACACCCCAATACCAGCTTCCCCAGAACCAGCCTCCCCAGTACCAGCCTCCCCAGTACCAGCCTGCCCAGTACCAGCCTGCCCAGTACCAGCCTGCCCAGAACCAGCCACCCCAATACCAGCCAACCCAGTATCAGCCTCCTCAACCACCAGCTCCAATTCAAGCTCAAGTACCTGCTCAAGTTCCAGTTCCTGTTCCAGCTTCAGTTCCGGTCCCAGTCCTAGCACCAGCACCTGCTTCTGCTCCCAGCCTCCGACCAATTATTCCGAGATGGCCTGCCCACCCTGGTTGGCCCTATAACCCGGGACAGTCAGGATGGCCTGGACAGACTCCATCCAACATGCCTCCACAATGGCTTCCACCCACTTCTGGACCTCTGGTGAGCCAAATGCTAACAATCTGACTTTCAATTTCCCCTGATAATGTACAGGAAATACTTAGTAATTAATACTGTAGATACAGTGATGCCTGGCTGCCTCCTAATTCCGGTCGTTTTGCTGTTATTCTCCCTCCTTGCTGTTCCAGAGCGTGCCATTCAACTTGAACCTGGCCAGAGGAGTCTATGACAAGATGATGATGACCATCTTGGGCCATGTCAAACCTGATGCTAAAATGTAAGCTTACTCAAAAGTGCTTTACTGACTTTTAAACCATTGTTCTTCGTGTACAAATATATTTCCAGATTCTCTCGAGAGACACTTTAAGTGAATAGGTATTTTCAACTCACAAACTTCAGCATGACTATTTTAATGAAAAAAAAGACAAAGTTATAAAAAAAAGATACCAAACACCTAATTGCAGATTGTGGGTGTATTCTTTATATTAGCCAAGGCACACA
>NW_011358921.1:6896-21578 GCF_000735185.1 Notothenia coriiceps | reverse complement strand
GACATGTTGAATCGGTAGGCTGTTGGCCAAAGAAATCACTCTGATTGGCTGTTCAGCTTAGCGAATCAGTGCATGAGAAGCGAAACGGAAGTGAGGGACCCAAACAAACTATTAAGAAGGCAAATCTGAGATTTCATTGAACTCCAGCTCTCGACACAGGTTCTGGAAAGCCCCATGAGCTTCTCGCTGTAGAGTGAAAATGGAATGCACACGCTATTTGTTGTTTGTTTATATCGCAGTCTGTTCTTCTTCTCTCGGTTATTATCACGCAGTCTGTCTTCCGGTTGCCTCTTTTGAATGACGAATACACACTACCGCCAGCTGCTGGTAAGGAGAGTTATTGCCACTCACACATGCGCAGTTCGTACGTGCTACTTGGTCGTCGGCTGAAGTCTTTGCGATGTGTTCCAGTGCGAAACATGGCCAAGACGCAGGGCCGTCCCTCCCTAAAGGAAGATCATGCAGACTGCGTGGGGCCTCACCTCGCGGAGGGAGCCGCAACTGAGCCGCAAATGCAGTGCAATTAGTGTAGCGCGGCACCGTGAAACAGAGGGCCTCATCGTCTAACTTTGTGTGGGGCCTCAAGTTGGCCAGGGACGGCCCTGCCAAGACGCAGTAGACGTGAGGCGACGTTCCGTCGGGACGTGTTCTTTGGTGTCAGTTTGGTGTGTAAGAGGCTTCATGGAATCGAAATAGCCTGAATTGACCGAAAAAAAACAATCCTTACAAAATATACAGATCTGACCAGTTAGTGAATGACATACAAACGACACACTATCAATGACTCTGCTCTACTACAGGTTCACAGTGAACTTTCTGAAGGGCAACCACATTGCCTTCCACATCAACCCCCGCTTCAGTGAGGGGGGCAAACAGGTGTTGGTCCGTAACCACAAACTGGGTGAGCGCTGGGGCCCCGAGGAGAGGGAGCTGAAGGGGCCCTTTCCCTTCGCTTTGGGGAGCCCATTCGAGGTGAGTGTTACAAAGAGGACTGAGACCAGGAAGTAGATTTGAAAAGTTGTGCTTAAAGAGACAGTTTCACCAAAAAAAAAGTTATATTTTTCTCTTACCTGTGGTGCTATATCACAAGCGGAGATCCTACTGGTTAAAATATCCGAGGAAAAGCAGACATCTTTACCATCAATACCTGCAAAACTCACATCAAAACAATCTTCATTGATAAAAAAAACACTAGATTTTGGGGTGAACTGTCCCTTTAAAGCTGCTATGTGTAGCATGTTAACGTGAATAGATCATCCCCACATTGGTTTGAGGAAACTGAACTGTCAGCGTGCTGCTATTTATCATAAAAGATTACTAATCCTTTTAACCATTTGTTTGTGGTAAGACTTTTACAATGACATGTTGATGTTCCAAAATGCTACACATGGTAACTGACTCTAGGTCACTTTCTCATGGTTAACATCAGGCTAACGTTTGGAAAAGATGGAAAGGGTTGGAAAGACATGTGTGCAAGCAGTTCCTAGATAAGGGAGACCGGAAGACTCCTGGAGGTCAGTGTGGGTCTCATGTCGCTCTATAACATCAATAACAGTTATGCATTACGGGCAATGTGTACTCACAGCAATAACAACTATAGTCAGTTTGCATTTTTCAATTAGAACATTTACATTTTGCACATTAATTCATCCTAACATATTTTTTTCAGGGGGCTCAAGTTAAGGTTTACCATGATTAAATAGACTTTTTTCTAAATGTGCACCACATGTAATCCACTTTATGGAGTAGATATCTCTTGTTGTGCCCTGTTCCAGATGAAGATCCTGTGCACCCCTGAGGCGTTCAGGGTGGCGGTGAACAACATCCCTCTGTTTGAGTTTCGACACAGAGTCCTCGAACTCAACCAGATCAACAGGATCAACATCCTGCACGATGTGGTCCTCACCTACGTCAACGTGGAGACGCTTCCATAGGAGGCAGCGCACTATTACTCAACATGTGTGGTGTGTAGGCTTCATCTTTATCTACATCTTGGAGCTAAATGATTTGTGTATCATTAAGCTTGAAATAAGTGTTTGATTATATTGTGTTTTATTAATAATGACATGAGTTGTTGATGCTACTTTCTTAAAAGATAACCATTTGATACACAAAGCTTACTTTTTCTCTTTGTAAATGAAACTGTTTTATTGTTTACAATACTTTTATAAAATTATATTTCTACTAACTGAGTAATATATGTTTTAATATAATATAAATGATCTGTGTTAATATTTAGATATAAAATTATCATTACGAAGTCTAGTTCAGTGTTTTCATTGTTCATTTTTGACGAGAGGATAAAGAAGAACAGTCCAAAGGTTTGATGAAAAAACCTATTTCAGAGAACTGTATTTATTAGTCCAACATTAAAATCAGCCATAATAAAACTTGCAAAACTCTCAGACTTATCATAGACTACTCATGGTATATATAAAGGAATTAATTATGGCTAAAGTACCCTGATCTTAGGGAGACACCGATAGCAAATTATTTACACAACCTTACAAAATATCTTCCCAGGTGTTTCATCTAACACTTACCTTATTCCTTATTATATAACCATCTCACTCCTCACACCTTATCTTCCAATAACCTCCTACTTAAACATCATCCATCACAACTATCTCCCAAAATGTCTCTATAGCTGGCCGGATTTACTTCCAGCCAAGTATCAAATTGTGCAAAGCTTTTAGTAAAAGAGTAAAGAAAGGACCATGTTCCTGTTCCCCAGAGGATGAACCCTTTATATTTTGGAAACTTTATGAACTTGTGTACTCCGTTAGCCTTAATATGAATGTTGCAGGCATGAAACCATATCTCCTAATTCAATTATTCCATGAACATTTCTGAGAACAACCTGGAACTTTAAAGGGGACCTATCATGCAAAATGCACTTTTTGATGTTTTTTAGGGTGCATTCACACCTGCCTTGTATAGTCCGGTTGAATTGAACCCTGGTGCGTTTAGCCTTTATATATACAGTCTATGGTTTAGCCGCTTGGTGCGGTTCATTTGGGTCGGTGTGAACACAGCCCGAGACCTCTTAAGTGAACTAAACAACCGGACTCTGGTCCGCTAGAATAGGTGGTCTCGGAGCGCTTGCTTGCGAACTCTGGAGCGGTTCATTGCTGGTGTGAACGCAGTCCGCACCAAAACATAGGAAGCGTAGTATTTACGTGTCACAAGAACGCGGATATCTTCAAAATCTTGAGCGAAAGAGTCTTTCAAGACATCCGCGGTTGTTTAGTGAAAGAGTGAAGCAGAATTAAGTGTTGAACAGTGTCGTGTAAAGTAAAAATTCTCCGTCAGCTACATAAAAGTAAGAACACCTGTAGTCGGTGAAACGCCCCTCCTTATTGCAGAACGTCTCTCATTATATGTTTTTTAACGGACGTTATCTGACTATAGCGGGCCGCTAGTGTCTGTTGATCTCCAGATTAACAGCAGCATGAGAATAACCTGCCGAAAGTGCCGATGCTCCATGGCGGAGGCTCCGGTAGAAATTGCCGGGATTTGCGTTTTTACCCCCTTAATGTCTGACCAATGGTTGAACAGCATTTCCGAGCACATGACTTGTGTTTAAAGTTTAGAGTCCGTTTGAGTTTTGCCCGTGTGAACGCAAACCGAACCTTCTGAAAAATGAAACAATGTAACAAACTGTGGTCTGTAGAAAACGGACTATTAGGTGTGAATGCACCCTAATAAATATGTGTCCCCGGTGTGTCAGGGAACTCATGCAGCGTCAGAAAATAAAACCCTCTCTTTTCCTCCGTACCCAAATCTCTAAAAACGGGGCTACAATGGAGCTGATCCAGATTTGCATCCGATATGACGTAATATTGGAAATGTGGACCCACGGCACTATCAGAAAGTTGCTTATCAGAAACAATGCCGACTGTTTTGGACGTAATGGATCGGTGTTTACATTAGCATCGCTAACACTCAGAGCTTAACCTGTACTGGAGAGCATGTGTGTGAAGAAGCAGGAAATAAAAAGGAACTCGCCTTGTGGTATAACCGGCAAGAGAGAAAGCCTTTGAGCTCCATACTGTTTCAGAAATAATCCTTGATAATCCATGATATGGCGTTTCATCACCGCAGTATTTAGTTAAGACAGTAGCTGCCGGGTCCCGCATGAGCTCAGCCCCCTCCTTTTTTATTTATCAATTCTTTTTTTTTAAAAAAGCTTTATACCCCAAATCAGCACTTTTGAAACAGGAAATGAAATAGAGGGATATGAGGCATGGCTAGAATGGGTGATCTGTTTGGTATTTTGAGCAAAACACTTCATACTGTAGACATGTCTTTTTATATATTTTTATATATCTGAGACCTATGCTATTACCTAAAAATAGCATGATAGTTGCACTTTGATATTTTTGATTTGATTGTTACTCGCTGTAAGCCACCCTAAAACAACTGTTATATTTCATTATTAGAGCCTAATTAGTTCATTGTTGGTAATTGTTTGTTTAATGTTTGTTTGTTTTGGCATGAAATATTGAACCGTGCAGCCTCTAGGGGGTGCTAATGGGACTTTTTATTCCGGTACCAATACATAACGATTTAAAAAGGAATAATTTAAAAAGCCCCGATGAATTATGTGGCCCAAATGCATTTAACATCCATAAACTACCTGTGCTTTCCATGTTACTCTATCATATTTGTCCTTTTGTGTCTCCCTTTGTAACAAATATGATTCATTACACTTTGATTGTAAAAAGCAGAAAACAGAAAAAGAAGAGTAATTGAAACTTGGAATTTATATGAATAAGGCAACTTTTTATTACTCAGTGTACAATACTCATTCAGCATTCATTAACTCAGTTTCTCCAAATATATAATCACATCCTATCTGCATTCAGCCAATAAATAAAGTTTGAAAAAGATCTCTGTGCAAAAAACAAGTGTGCGGTTCACAGTGGGCTATATGAGCGTACAGTACATACACCTGGCATCATCTCCAGTCCTCACGTCTTAGTGTCCAGTCTCCTCTCTACAGACTTCAGCAGCAGCTCAGCGTACTGCTCCAGCAGGGCCAGGGTTCTGTCTCCTTCGCCTTTGACCCCCTGGTCCACAGGGGGCCCTTCACTCTGAGAGGAGGGGGGAGATAAAGAGTCCAGCTCAGCCTTGACCTTGAACAGGGCCTTAGACAGGATGCCCCTCATCTCTGTTTGATCTTCACCGGGCTGCTGGTCGCATTGTAGCATCTGGTGAAAAACAGACAGTTTGATTATCAGTTGATTACTATGTGGGTCACAGTTTGTAAGACATAATAAGCACAACACAAAAAGCACACACAGACTGAAAGCTGGTTAAGATGCTCTCCATCGGTTGGAACGCATTTTCTCCTAAGAACAGGTTTTCCTAGCTATATTTGTATTTTTCAGGTGCTGCGTACAACATTTGTATAGCTTCATTGTGGATGAATGCTTATGATCTGGCATCTGGTCACTCATTTTTTTATAGTTTGATGGCCAGGAATGTCCCGAACACGGGAACAAAAGAAACAGGCTGCAGGGTCTCTGCAGCTACACACACCACCAAGCACTTTTAGTGGGTCATAAGTGATGATTGAGAGGGATGACTATACATTGTTTGATTTTTTTAATAAATGTTCCTTTAATTAATATGACATGTTCTGGTTCCTGCTTCTCAAAACTGTTATGTTTCTTGTGTCATGATTTAAATATAATTACGAGTTGGACTTATTTGTTTGTGGTAGGACTTTTAGGACTGAAAAAAGACACTTGAAAACGCCATCTTCGACTTCTCATACATGGGTCATTTTTTATTAAACCATCAATACAGGAAATTATTATTATTATATATAGTTTTTTTTTTTTAAAGCTGAAGCCTTAAAGGTCCCATGTCATGGCCATTTCCACTGATCATAATTCCATTGTTGAGGTCTACTAGAATAGATTTATATTGTGCAATTTTCCAAAATCACTTTGGTTTCTCATACAGCATGTAAACTACGTGTATTCACTGAATTTCACTCTCTGCCTTTAACGGCTCGTTGTAGCTCCAATAGCTCCAGCCCCCACCCTCCCTGTGAGCACAGTGTGCTCTGATTGGTCGGGACGTTGTGAATCGCGCTGAGCTCCGTGGAGGTGTGGTTTCCTTGTTTAGCGAGACAGCGAAACACAGCCAAACTCACCCTGAGCACACACAAAGTCACAGCCGAAGTAAAAACAATAAGTGTGGCTTGATCTTGAGTAAGAAAAAGGTTGATAAACGCTGTGAGAATGGGTCTGCAGAGAGAATTTCGCCACGATCCCAACTGTCTGTTATCAGCCTGCAGCCAGGGAGGAGAGATCAGCAGAGCTGCCTGCACTGAGTGCGTGTGTGAGGAAGTCCGTGGATTGGTCAATTTGGGCCAATCAGCGGGGGCTTAACGTAACGGCTCCGCGGACGTAACGTAACAGCTCCACGGATTGGTCCATTTAGTTCCGGGTAACGCATGACATCATGCGGTACCCGGAAGAATCAATGGACAGTGAAGTATCTCCAACGAGGCGTTTTGAGGAGGTATTTTCTGTGTTAGAGTTTTACTCGCTACAGGGTGTACTTTTGTTTTGACTCTGCAGACCGTTTACATGTATAAAAACCTTCATAACACACAAGGGGACGGGTAATAACCGGAAAAGCATGACATGGGACCTTTAAATACTGTATGTGCATTACGAAACCCAAGTTGCTTGTTTCGACCCAAATCTTTGAATATTTAGATTCCTATCATATTAGACTAATTAGCACTGTACATTATCACAAGTTAAAAGACAGAAAATGTAATTTTGTGCATTAAAAGAAAATAGGTTTTGCAGTGTCTGTTGATGTCCGATGCATTAATGGACTTAGTGTTTCCCCTCTATAATAAATAATGAATGGATTCTACCACCAGATTAAATGTAAAAAGAACAGCATCTATAAAGACAAGTTGACTGAGACAAAATGGTGCATCAAAAAGAGATAATGGATTCTTTGAAATAACACACATATCAACAGTAATATCTATTCAAATATGCAATTCATGACTATAAGAGTAATTTGAAAGTGGCAGCTTTAACAGGCATGAAGTATGCAAGAAATTATCTCTATGTATTCCCCTTTTATCCTCTATCTCTTTCAAATATATAAATGATATCAGGCTCTCATTCTAATTTTCACACGCTCTCATACACACACACACACACACACACACACACTGACTGACCGTAGTGTAGAGCATGGCGATTTTCCTCAGACTGTTGTGGAGCTCTGTAACAGCCTGCCTACAGGTTTCCAAGGTGATGGAGTGATCTGAGGAGAGAGCAGCAGGAGGTAAATCTGAGAGTTCACAGAGACATGCATACTGTACAGCGTACGCACACAAACACACAGTTATCGAGCAAAGTAGGCACACAGTAAGTGTTGAGAAAAAGGTATAAGAAGCAAGGAAAAGTTGGTATCAGAAAAAACGCTACAGATAAAAAGAAACACTCGAGGAGGCAGCAGTACAAAGGAAGAGACGGGAGCTTTGTGAGCGGTGGAACCGAGAAAAATGATTTTCACAGTTTATATCCTCCGGCAAAGCACAGTTGTAGGTATGAAATGTGGACTGGATATCGCTAAATTTCATTTATGGTTTCTGTGTTATGAAATTGAAATGAAATCTGTTGCCTTTGTGAGGCAGTTATCATCCACAGAACAGCAGGCATGCACAGGATGGAGGAGTTATTTTAAGATCCATCTCAAGATACTTGTGTGAGATGAACAATATGAGGCAAAGCTATCAGCAGTAGTGCTTTAGATAACTGAGGCTCTAAATATCAAAGCAGAAAGTTAAATAATGGGAAATTACTGTATTATCATCAAAATAAATGTTTCAATTAGAGGAGGTCATGAGGAGTAAAAGAAAAAAGGTCTGTCCTATGATGAAGTGTGAATATGTTTATGTTTATCCAGTCAGCTGTTTTGATGTTAATTCAGTGTGATTGTGTTCAATGGGATTATCAAGCCTGCTGCAAAAAGTCTTAACTAACGGGTTTCATGATAACATAACATAGCAGGTGACGTTTTTAATTCAAACAAAAGAGTGGAATTCAACATTTCCTACCAGCGTTGATTTAATTCCTTTGTCAAATGTCCTTGTAGGTTGTTATTATATTCAGTCAACTTATCCTGTTTTATTTTTTGTCAAGTTTTTGTTGACTAAAAGTCTAAGCATTTTAAAGGGGCCATATTATGCTCATTTTCAGGTTTAACTTGTCTACTGTGACACTTAATTTACATACAATCGTATCAGCATCTGAAGAAAAACACAAGTTGCCTAATTAAGACTGCAGCTTTGCTTTTCTGAATTGATATGAGAGCCAATCCGCAACCTGGAACACCTTGCCTTGTCTTACTCATGGAAAACAAAATGAACACTACTTCAACGACCTTTCCTCTGCGGACTCACCAGAGTATTCACAGTGCTGACAGCAGGAGGAGACAGAGACAGGCAGAGGAACGTGAGACAGACAGACAGGCCTGAAGGCAGAGGGCGAGCAGTGTGAAGAGACGCAGTGATGAAGAGGAGGAACGGTGGCGACGGACAGGTTGATAAAAGAGTTCTGTGAAGAAAGACCTGGCTTGGGATCAGCGATGGATGTGTGGACCTGTTCGGGCACCAGAGGGCACTCTCTGGCCACGGCCACCTGTGATGGCTCTTTAGCACTGTGAAGAGAAATGCCAAAAGTCGTCCGTTTAAAATAAATTCTCAATGAAAATGCAGCTAAATGTTTAGAAAAGGTGTGAACAAACATACCTCTCTGAAACTGAGTCTCTCTTCTGCCTCACTGGTAGTAAACTTTGCAAAGAAGGATCCAAACTTAGACACTTAGAGAATCTCTTGCCCAGTCCTGAAGAGAAATAGACAAAATACCCGGTTTAATCTATTTTTAAGTGCCTTACTTTGGAATTTATGCGCCATATATACAGCATTTGGCTGGCTGACTAACCTCTGTTTCCTGGAGTAGGTGTGACGTCCCCTTCTGGGTGTACGGAAGGTGTAAAAGCCCTCACTTGAGTCCCATCGAAGCAGAAGCTGCGGCGAGGGCTGAGAGGCTGTCTGGGAAGCGGGATGCGTGTTGGCGGTAAGTTCTGAGTAAAAGGAGAGGGTGAAACTGCCTCTGTGGGAGTTGGGGGGGGACTGTTTGATAGAGGAAAGGCTGCAAGGGATGATGTTGATGAGATATTAAAGGAGAAACTGGTGACGGGGGACGAGATGGCCAAGGGGGATCCAGTTTCCATCGCCCCACGCGACCTCCTGACCCCGAGCGGGGACGGAGAGCAAGGTGGAGAGCCCGTCTGCCTGACGTCCCCCAGCGAGTTGGAGCGGCTACCTTTGGCCTTGGAGCTGGCGGTGGGCTTCATGTAGGAGTTTGGGGACTTGAGTTTAGGGCTATCCCAGGGCAGGGGGGAGTCGAGAGACCGAGGGGACCCAGAGGAGGGGGAGGAAAGGTGGGAGGAAGGCTGGGGATTGTCTTGATCCAGGACAAGCTGCTGAAGTCTCTTGCGCAACTCAATAGGGTCACTAGAGGGCACAGGGGAGCGAGGAGCTAGAAAAAAAAAAAGAGTGAAGATTTGTTTTGACAATTAGAGGCACATTTAATTAAATTGTACAAAAAGTTAACATCAAATGAAAAATATTTTAACATCACTTAAATGTATAATTGGCAATTCCAGGTTATAATCCAAAATCAGAGGAACTTCTTTACAGAAAATCCCCATTCAACTAATGTAAATGCACTCTTGCTGCATGTTTAGCTGTCTCACAATGTACAACTAATGGAGGCAATGGAGCTGGTTGTAAATCTAACTGGAAAATTACAGAAATGGCAGAAAATGCATAGCAATACATTTAAACATTGTTGATGAAACTCACGGTCGGAGGCGAGGTCCTGGACAGAGTGTGATTTCTGTAAACATGTGGCTGAGTCCGGCATCAGTGGAGCTTTAGAGGGTTGGTTGGACATCCTCCACAGGTTGGACAATGAAGTCTTTCTCCTCTTCATGGGTCTGAGGACAGGAGAATCTGCCTTGCTGAGAGGCAACACAGCAGCTGGAAGATCACTAAAGAAAAATAAAATGTTGTTATCCTTTTGTGTCTGTAACTGCACTGTAGTAAATAATAAGTGTTCGATTAAGAGTTTCCCCCTGCTGTTGTTTATCTTTATCAATGACGTATCTCTTAGTAATAGCATGAGTGTCAGAAAATGTACTGATGGTAACATATAAGCCTAGTGTGACCTCCACTTATTAATGTTTAAAATGATTATTTTTCGCAGAGAACATTTTGTGCTTTTTTTGTTATCTTTCACATTTATGATTCATTAATCTAAGTCTGCCAAAGTAGCATTTGTCTAAAAATAAACCCCATGGAGCTCCTGGTCCGTGTTTTCTTCTTACTTTTGCCCTTCGATCCTGCCAGGGGTTTTGTATTCCATGTTTCTGCTCCGGCTATCTTCCATCAAGGGTCGCACTTTTGACACTGGGGGCTTAGCAAAGCGGCTGCATTGTTCCTTATCGTGCAAATTGGCAAAGAGAGGCATGCTCCTACATAGAGAGAAAGCATTACAGGGTTAGGGAGGTGAGTGAGGTAAAAACACAAGGTATTACCCCACAGTACATCAGCAGAAAAACAGAGAGGTGAAGATCAATGCCACTGTCATGTCTGTACACTAAATTGGAAGCTACTTCCTAGCTTAGCTTAGGTTGCTACAGGGGGGAAAGTCATAGGAAAAAATGCTACCTCCGTCCCCAGCTAGAGGATTCTGTTCGTCTGTGATTCTTTCTCCACTGTCTTTGTGAAATAAATTAAAAATAAAAGCAAAATGTTTTTGTTCTCTGCTGTACTAAATGTGCCCGAACCATTATTTTTTGTACTTTAACCTATTGTCATGAGTGGCATTTAAAAAATATTGACAAAATACAAAAACAATTTGTCAGATAATAAATCCTTCATTATTAAGTAACAGTTGATTAGCAAAAAGTTGAATGGGAATATGATATGAGCAACAACCAGAGGCTAAATGGCTTAGCTTAGGTTAACATGTCTTAGCGCAGTGATTCTCAAACTTTTTTCAATAATGTACCCCCTTTGAAAAAAATATTCAGCCAAGTACCCCCTGATCAGCGCAAAAAATATTTGTTAGGGGGAAAAAGGCTATATAAAGAGGTACAGTACAGCGCTGCACCATCATTGTCTGATTTATTAAAACAACAACATTGTAACTGAGAAACACTTAAATGCTACATTTCAAATGTTTACAATCCATCACTAAATTCATGGCCAACCAATTTTAAAATCATGCAATAACACTAAGACGACATTAGTTGCATTGAACTGATCTTTTTAATAAGTTGTACTTACAATTTAGCGAGAAACATGGGCTTGTGCTTCACTGAGGATCTTTGTCATTCTGACAGGGAGGCAAACTGCAGTTATTGCACTACGCGTTTTGAAATATGTGTAACTCTAGTCTATTAATATAAAACCCACACTGCTCAAACTTCCTTACTTTTCCTAAAATTGGTATATTTATCTATTTTTTTTTTTTTTCATTAACATAAAATAAATCTCACGTACCCCCTGCAGTACTCCAACGTACCCCTAGGGGCCCGTGTACCCCCATTTGAGAACCACTGTTTAGCAGAAAGACAGGAAACAGCTAGCCATGCCTACCAGCACCTCTAAAGCTCACTTTCTACCACGTCTTATCTCATTTGTTTAACTGTACAAAAGCAAAGAAAATAATAATTTTAGGGAGGGTTATGTGCTGGATTATTTCATCGGCAGGACTAGTTGCCAGGCAACCGGAATACTTCCATGAAGGTACTGGTTAAGGATACTCTGCCACAGACCCCACATCCGTTTTTGTACGGATTTAACAAACTAAATATACAATTAAAATGTTTAGATTCGGACCGCTTTCCTTGTTTACACTGCTTGTGCTAAACTAAGCTAACTGGCTGCTGATAGTAGCTGTATAATTAGAACACAGACATGAGAATGGCATACCATATGACATATCTAGTGATGTAACTCCCTGCAAGAAAGCAAACAAGCATTTCAAATATGTTCAACTATAATAAATTGCAAAGTCGTTCACAGTTAAATGTCTTGTTGTACAATCATTTGTAATACAAATAAAAAGTAGACACATTTAGGAACAAAAAACTATTTTCCTACCCAAATGTAATAGCCGGAAGACACAGTAGATAACAATGTGATTTAAACTGACAGCCTGGCTGGATCAGGAGGGTAAACACATGGTTTAGCAGAGCAGTGTGCGTGATTCCACATGGGTTTGTAATTATAGCTGTGAATCCACACTGGGCTGAAGTGGTCAACAGTACCTGTTATTATGTCTTCTGGTCAGGAAGCGTGAAGACATACTGAGCCGGGGGGCCCTGCTCTGCTCCACTGTGGACACACGTCAAGCGTCAGAAAACAAAACAGATAATAGAGACAGTGGCAGAGAGAAAGGTAAAACAGACATTGATACAAGATGGAGAAACCAAAAGGCTAATCAGCATGCAAGGTCATTTATAATTCAACATTTTGGAAAATAACTAGCTAAATATTTTAGGAAATAAGCATTTTTGTTTGTTTTTCTGGCCCAGAATAAGATAAACAGATAGATATCAGTCTTATATTTGTAACAACAGCCAGGAGACGTAGCTTAGCCTAGCATAAAGTATGGAACCAAGATGAAACAGCTATTTTGAGTCTGTATGATGTCTAAAAATCCACCTACCATTTCCTTTTAATAAGATATCACATCTGTACAAAAAAGTAAATGACAAAATATCAAGTTGTGTATTAACGGGTTGTTATGTGTTGAACTATTTCTTTTTAATCTTCTCGTCTACCTAAGGTAAACTGCATGTGAGTTGTAGGTGTCTCTTGTCTCTTACTCAAGTGGTGGCTCTCTTCCAGAATCCCAATGTTCTGCTTGTGGGGATCTTCTCTGCCGTGGTCAGAAGTCTCGGTCACTTTCCTCAAAGCCTCCTCCATACTTGTCTCTTCTGCCTTCTGCTCCTCTTCCTCCCTCTCTTCATTCTCTTCATCAGAGATTTCTTGGCTCAGAGACTCAAAGTCTGCAGAATCTGAAAAAGCAAAAGGAGAGAAAACATCCCTTTTCAAGCCCTCCTTGACCTTGGTACATCTTCTCCATACATACAGCATGTGGGCACAAGATAAACCGTTACAAATGGCCAGACAACACACAGAGGCTTATGCGTTTGTACTATCTGACATATTTCTATCAGGTCTGAAACTGAAAAATCAAATCAAATCCCTCTCAGCGGATATCAGCTTTACTGTATGTTGAAGAGAGATCATGGCTTTCATTTACATTTAAGCTTTTCATTTTAAATCCAGCACTTGACACACTAAGAGCAGGCATTTCCAACTTGAAAGAGAAATGTAGACAGATAAAAATAAATACTGAAATATAGCAAAGTGTGACTTTGATAAATATATTTAAAATTCCTCAGACACTCGTCTGTTTTATTCATGTTCTCTCCATTGAAGTAAAAAGATAAACTTCCACTGCATGCAGCTATGAGTTGAATTCAGCAATGGTACAATCCTAGTAAAGATTCGAGCTGTCTTTATAAGAGACACATTCATTAAAATGTTCATTTAAACTACTTTTTAACTTTAATGATGTATCCTATATTTACATGCTTTGGTTTTTAGTAGTAAATTATTTCTTATAAATCTTTCAACTGTTTATGTGTAATGTGTTTTAATATGCTGCTGAACAAAATAATTTACCAAGTTGGGACGAATAAAGTACAACTAATAAAATCAAATGCATATGTGCCCCACTGTCTTTTCCGGTAGTACCACTGGGGGTTGCTAAAGTCGAAAATGTTCTCCTACAGAAGTAGCTTTAACCTGTTAAACCCCGAGCCTGTTTTTCAGGTTTCAGGCTCGAAAATGACATTCCCAGAACAAATGACCATATCTTCCCTTCTAAAAGGGTTTAATTAATAATATTTTTTCTCAAAGTAATGATAAACCTGTCAGTTGGATGTAGAAAAGTCAGATTCAATATAGATGTTTTTTATTTTAAAGAAAATTCAGATTGAACATGGTAAAAAACTGTAAATTATAGTGTCCGTCCAAAACATATTTTGTACTTATAGTGAAAACTAACCGTGGATGATGGGTTAGTAGACTAAAAGCTTTAGGAATCCAAAGTAAAACATATAATAAGTACCCTGTATCAAGATTGATGCAAAACAAGTGATATTTTACTTTTTTAGACAGATTTCGCAAAAAAAAAACTCTTCTGGGGCCATTTGGGTGGATTTTTCATATCTCTGGCTCCCCCTGCTGGATTTTGACATGTGACATCTCTTTCTAACCGTCAGAGCCAATGGAATCGAGGGGAACTCCCACATAGTCCTTATTTGGTCATGTGTGTGTATTATACTGCCGCATAGCCAAGACCGGAAGCAGCAGCCACTCTGGTGGCTACCATTAGCAGCTAACTTTTGCTCTGCGATATTTACATAAAAATGGAATTATGGATTATAAATAATTCCAATTATTGCCCAGGAACTTTATCAACCTATGGATTAACCGATTCAGCCGCGTTTTTTCTCGTTTTAATGCCATTGAACACGTTTTTTGAT
>NW_011358921.1:0-6856 GCF_000735185.1 Notothenia coriiceps | reverse complement strand
GGGGGTGGTCTTAGACTTACTACCAGAGTTGGGTGTAACCAGGGCCGCCTTAATGCACGGGCTGACCTGGGCTGAAGCCCAGGGGCCTACGGTGATCGGGGGCCTATCATGAGCCAAATTAAAAAAAAAAAAATTCCAATTTTTTTATTTTTTATTTCGGGTGTTTTAAAAAAAAAAGTTAAATAAACAAAGTCTTGGCTTTCAGAATATGAAACTTTCATTTCCAAAATCACACGATAAATACATTTTTGAAGCTTGTAAAGGGAAGACAACAGCTCTCCCTCACCACTCTGCTGTTCCACAGCGCCGCCCCCCTCCCTCCACTGAAATTATTAATGTAAGACGTATAGTAATCATAGATAACACAGCAAGGTCCGTTACAGTTTGTCTTCATCTGATTTTAAAAAAAACAAAGTCTTGGCTTTCAGAATATTAAACTTGTTTCGGCAAATTCAGATGATAAATACAACTTTGAAGTTTGTAACGGCATAATTACAAGCGGAGAACGGAGTAACTTGACGTCACAGCAGGCATAACTACAGCCGGTGTTTTCTCCGGGAAACAAACACAATACACACAAACGCAAATATACACAAACACACACACGTCAGAATGAGAATATGTTTCACATGTGACTTATTCAAATTGCGAGTGATTGAGTGAAGAAAAAGTTTGAGAGTGGCGCTCGGAAAAGGAAATTGTTGAGGGAAAAGGAGTTTCGAAACAAGCAGCTGTTACAAAAAATGCCGAAGCTTACAGGTTATTTTAAACCTGTAGGCCAGGATGAGGAGGAAGGACAGATGAGTTCTGTACCGAGCGGTAGAGGTGCCGGCCGCGGGGCCTCGGAGACAAGTAGGCCGTCTGGTTCTGATAGCGATGGAGTAGCGGGAGAGGAAAAACAGACAGGAGGGACATTATCTGTTGGAGGAGATGGAGAGGACGACGAGGACTTGCTACGTGGAGGGGCAACGGCAACCGGACAAATACATGAGGGAGGCCCGATACGTCACTCATATGGAGGAGAGGACCAGGCGCGTGTAGAGCAGAGTGGAGAAGTGCGATCACAGAGCCTGCCGAGGCTATAAATGACTTTGATTTGATGTTTAAATAGGGGGCCTACAAAAACTATCAGCCCCAGGGCCTGATGGCAGGTTAAGGCGGGCTTGCTTATGAGACTTGGGTTTTGTTTTGGTAAAAATGGTTTATATCGTCAATTAGCTGAGATTATTTCCGTTAATCTGGTATAACAAATTAATAGGTTCTTAAATATTAAAATCCCCTGAGACACAGTGTCCTGAAAAAAAAAACAGGGTCCGCGCCGGCGGGGACCTTGGGGCTTAACAGGTTAACTGCTAATGTTCACTTGTTGTGCCCTTGTGCCTCCCCTCTAAATAGCATGAAGTATTAAAGAAAATAAATTACACTCATTATTTAGTATTGCTTGTTTTGTTTTGATGCGTTCTAAGGCCTCACCGTCCAGGACACTGTTCTGGCTGGAGCCCCTGCTGTTGTAGCCCAGAGAGCAGGCACTGTCCGGGCTACGGCTCTCCTTGCTCCCACTGCGGACCCCTCGTCCTTGCGTCCTGCAGCACTGCTCCTTCACCGTGTAATCACTGACGTATGCAAACAGAGAGAGGTGGAAACAATGAGGAACAGAGGGGAGGAGGGACACATTGAAACCAGGAATAGAAAGGCACTTTTGTTCTTTTTCAGTGTCATTGTGGTCTGAAAGCATGTGTAGGGATTGAGGGATTTACCTGGCCTGCAGACGAGCATCACCCTCGCTCCCCTCACAGTACGGTGCCCCCCCGTCAGCCCCCCCGGTGCCCTTGGATGGATTTGAAGGCAGCCAGGCAGCGTGAGGCCAGGGCCGATGCCTCTTGGCTCTCTCCTCAAACTGCAGCTGCAGAAAATGAGGGGATTAAGACCTTGTGTCCACATAGCGTCTTTTTCTGGCAGACAGGGTGCCGGGCAGAGCCTCATTCCAGCATTTCATTAAACATAAACCCTCCCACCTCTTCTTTTAATGATTATTTGACATCTACAGTATATCGTAAACATGTATCATCGATTTGATAAGACGGACTAGCATTGGACCCTTGCCTTTTATCTATCTATAAAGGCTAATTTATATTAGTTTGACACCGTTTTTTCACCTAGAACACCAACGGAAAGATGCTAACTCTCACACTTTGTACAAACGAGCTTGTCATCACTCAGTCAGACAGCTGTAAAGCGAGGAAGACCATCCACGTACGGCGATTAAACACCTACCAGCGTCGAGACCCAGTGTATTCTGTGCCAATTTGCTAAAACGAAAGGGCTTTCCATCTTTGTTATGAAACAGTCAAAAACAAGCTTTGCCACCAATGTATAGTGTGACGTTCCAGTTATTTTTTAAGTAAGAATTTTAAAATCAAACCACTTGAGAAAAAACTGGGGAACACTCAGAAAAAAGAGGCTAGGTCCATTGCTTTAAGCATGGCGGCAACATGTGGAAACAAGCTCTATGCAAAGTAAAACACACACAGAGGTGGGAAGTAACTAATTACATTTACTCAAGTACTGTACTTAAGTAACATTTTTAGATACTTGGACTTTACTTGAGTATTTCCATGTTATGCTACTTTGTACTTCTACTCCACCACATGTATTTAGTACCTTTAGTTACTTTAGCTATTTGGATTAATGATGTGAAATATAAACACATAAATCAGACTTTAGTTACACCTGGACTAAATTCACAAGCTACCATGCAGTATAACAAGTAATTAAAACTAGCTGCACCTTCACCAGCTTTGATAACACTTTGCTGCATAAGTAATTATGATCAAAACATATAATATATATTATTATGAAATGTAAATGCATAATGAGTACTTTTACTTTTGGTACTTTGAGTATATTTGATTGCAGGACTTTTACTTGTTTACAGTATTCCTACACTCTGGTAATTTTAAATACAAGATCTGAGTACTTTTCCCACCTCTGCAAACACACACACACACACACACACACACACACACACACACACACACACACACACACACACACACACAGCTACGGATCCATGCATACCATGGGCTCCTGCAGGCTGAACGTGTTCCCTCTCTCTCTGTCTGGTGAGCAGTTGGGGTTCTTCTTATGGGAAAAGCTCTCTAGGTGTCTCAGGTCCAGCATGGATTTCACCTTCAGCTCTAGAGCGCATATACGCTGAGACCAGCGCCTCCGGGGACGTTTAGAGGGCTCAGACGTGACCTGGTTGACCACTTCCTGCTAGAGAGGAGGCACACAGGGGAAGTACACGTTGATACAGTGAAGCACACATTCTCATTGAAGTAAAAGGCCATGGAGCAGTTCTAGGAAATTCAACTTGACTAGTACTAAAAGTGTGAATTTCTCTGCAGATTTACACTGCTTAGATGAGGTTGTGTGATCTAGTTTTGAGTGTGCACACTTTGGATTTCACGTTGCTTTTTATCATTTTTAAGGCTCAGCGGGGTATTTCCTCCCCCGGGCACATCACAGAGGATTTAATCTCATGTGTGGTGGAGTGAACCCTGAGATCCTTAAACCAATTCAGTCCTTCTGAAGTACTGACAGGAAACTAAAAGAGACAGCAGAGCGGCGCAGCAGCTGAACTGTTCATCAACTGTCCCTTCTACATTCTTAAAGCTTGTACTGATTATCATCTCCGCCGGGAGGAAGCCTTGGTAGGATCGTTGGGTTTTGTGTGTGTGTGTGTGTGTGTGTGTGTGTGTGTGTGTGTGTGTGTGTGTGTGTGTGTGTGTGTGTGTGTGTGTGTGTGTGTGTGTGTGTGTCATTCCAAGGCTAATCATGAATACTACTTGACCCATTAGCCTATTTCTGTCTCTCTAGCTTGTC
Source organism: Notothenia coriiceps (assembly GCF_000735185.1). Lineage (NCBI taxonomy): Eukaryota > Metazoa > Chordata > Actinopteri > Perciformes > Nototheniidae > Notothenia > Notothenia coriiceps. The sequence continues at coordinate 2,971 of NW_011358921.1, read as the reverse complement.
CAGAAGTCCTTTTAAAATACATTTTCTGAGAGAAACACGGGATTGCGCGCAGCCCCATCGACTTTACTCTTTTCAAAATGCAGTAACGAGCTCTGTTCTTAAGTACAGTAAATATCCTGATACCATATTAAACTAGAAAAACATGAACAAATCTACTGATACCAACCATGTTTCAATAATTGGTTTGGAAATGCACAAAGAGGGTTAAGTTAAGTACAAAATGAGCCCAAAATGACGTAAAACTAGAAGATCCATTCTCTAATTGGAGAAAAGAACGTTATGACTATTCTCCAGAAACTCTAATTGTTGCTGTTATTTACAATAACAAAAAAAAGTTTTTATTTTATTTATTACATAATTTACTGACAGCCAGTAGGAGTAGCAAGTTGTGAACACCTGCTTCAGTTAGGAATCTTGTTTCTGGTAGGGATTATTAATTGTTCCTGTCCAGATTGGCACTCCTAAATTCTAGTTACACTACACTCGAGTGATTAAAAACTAGGAAGTATTTATCAAGAAGGAATAAAAAGGGAAACATTGTGTATTGTTAGGTGTTTGGTGCTGTACATGAATAAGATGTAGAAATAACAATAATAACAATTTGGAATACACACACAATTACATTACTGTATACCCGTATTCAAGTTAAAGTGGCCCTTTTAAACATAGGATAAAACACAATCATTGCACTTTTCCCACTGTGTCATTTAATCATTAGTGGGCCAGTGAAATAATAATAGTCTTGATAATAATTGAAAAGCACTAAAAAGGTATTTTGTAATGTTTGCTATTGTTTTGAATCTAATACAAGTCTTATCACATGAATAAATCACAAACCTTCATCAGCTCCCAGTCCTGACCTTCATCTGAGCCACCTGTTGTATGAAAGAGAACAATAATCATAAGCTTCCAATAACAAAATACTATTTGTTTGATGTCTGGATTGTCTTTTTTTATCAAACGCTGCCCTCCATAGAGTGAATAAAGGTCAGGATTACTACAGAGAGCAGATACCCTCAAACACAAGGGGTTACACCTAAATGGACAACATGTAGTCATATGGATTAGACATAAGTATTCTCATTCAGTTTTAAATCTGACAGTACCCGAGTCCTTCTCCTCAGAGGAAGTAATGTCTGCACTGAATTCTGGGTCGTCGTTTCCTGCTTCGTCCTCCTTCTCCTCCTCATGCTCACTGTCAGAGGAACTGTACACCTCCTGCCTGAATTAAAACCGAAATGAGAGAAGATTATGAACATCCTGAGTAAACTCTCTTAACACTATCATGAAGTGTATGGAATGAATAGATAAAGGTGGTGTGTGTGAGTGTGTGTGCGTGCGTGCGTGCGTGCGTGCGTGTGTGAGTACACTTTGGTGTATATCTTCTTATGTGTGTGGTTGAGTGGTTGGAAAAAGAGTGTTGTGTCCAGGAAGTTAATCTCATTTGCGTGTATGGTGTGTTTGAGTTTTATGGAGGGATGGTGGTTATTGAGGGTGTTGAGAAATTGGGGAAAGGAGTTAATGGGATGGGGCCAGATGCCGATGATGTCATCCAGGTAACGGAGGTAGAGGGATGGCAGGAGGGTTCATTTGTCCAAGGCCTCTCGCTCCCACTCGCTCATATAGATGTTAGCATATGAGGGTGCAAAGCGTTGGCCCATGGCCGTCCCGTGAATTTGCAGGAAGTGTTGGTTGTTAAAGGTAAAATCATTATTGTTGAGGCAGATAGAAAGTAATTGGAGGATATGGGAGTCTGGTCTGAGGTGATCCGGGTTATGGGTAAAGGTGGAGGACACTGCCTGCAGGCCAAGGACGGTGTTGATGTTGGTGTACAGGCCGTCGATGTCGATGGCGAATAGATAGGCTTGATTCGGGACGACCATGGGTCTGATCAATTGCAGGAAATGGTATGTGTCTCGGATGTAACTAGGGTGTTTTATAGATAGGGGGCCTAGGTGGTGTTCCACGTACTGGGAGATGTTATAGGATGTACTGTTGCAATCTGAGACGATGGGTCGACCGGAGGGAACCTCATAGGGAACAGTCCAGGTGGAAGGATCCTTGTGGATTTGGGAAGAAGGTCAAATAAACGGGTGCTTGGGTTGTCGGGGCCGAATAGGTAGTCTTTTTGTTTTGAGGAGATGAATTTGTTGGTGTAAAGGGAGGTGATGATGGGCCGAAGTAGTTGCAGTGTCTGTAGTTGTATGGATGTTGGTATAAGTTTGTAATGTGTCTCGTTTGTAATGTGGCCCTTATCGGCCGGTTTGATGATGATGTTGGTGTTGTTTGCGAGTTGTGTAAGGGCCCTGCGCTCGGCCCCTGTCAGATTGTCTGAGACGTCTGGTGGGGGCCGATGTGTGCCCAGGGCCTGTAGGTCTGTGTGTATGAGTGTCTGTGTGCTGGTGTGTAGTTATGAGGTAAGGGGTTCCCAGTTGGAGGGATGCATAAAGAGTCTGGGTTGGATGGGTGAGTTGGGGTCAAAGTAATTGATTAGTTTGATACGTCGTGTGGTACGTGGTGTAGGTCCCTATGAAGTTCCTCCCAGTCGAATGCGGAGGGACGTGGGACGAATGTGACGGCCCCCTGCAGTAACTGTTGTGGGCTGCGAGAGGGGTAGAACAGTTTTGGACAAGTTAAGAAGGGTTGATGATGAGTTCCACCCCAGGTCCGGGTGTGGTGGGTGTTGTGTGAGTGGGTTTGTGGTGTGTCCCGGGTTGGTTTCGGGAGTAATCAGAAATTCAGTTGTAGTTGTTGTACCCAGCTGTGAAAAATGAGTGCGGCTGATTCCGGGGACCAGTGTATGATATCTTGTCTGGTGGGGAAGATGTCATCTGGAATGCCTGCAAGGTGTTTGGCGTCGGTGAAGGGGTGTTATTAATGATGTCCAGGTTGTACTGATGTGTGAGGGGTAAGGAGGATGAGTAATGGATGTGTGGGGACCTAAATCTGTTTACACAGTCACGTTTGGGGA
>NW_011358920.1:0-3708 GCF_000735185.1 Notothenia coriiceps | reverse complement strand
CGGCAGCTGTTTTTTTAGAGGTCATCACATTGCTGTTCTCCAACAGAAACAGCTCCTCTGTGTCCCAGCTGACCCTCTGTGTGTCAGTGAAGCTCTGTGAAGCTCTCCCTCTGAAACAGAACAACAGAGAGTTCGCACTTCACACTCAGTCCTGTCTCTAACCTGTCCGAAAGGAAGCAGGCTGCTGCACAAATGTCAACATTCCTCACAAAGACGTGCAGAATAGAGGAATGTAGGAAAGAAAACAATATATATAATGCGCCTCTTCGTTTTTAGGCGTGTGACACCTGTCATTTTTATACAGCAAATTATGTTGAAGACTTAGTTTGACGAACATTTTTAATTGAGGATTTGCGTATGTTTTACATTTGCCTGTATCAGCATAGATAACATAATTCCTGCTTTATTCGTTTTTGCAAAATATATTTTCTTGTTCGACTTTTAAACCTATGCAGGCAAAACAAATAACCATGTGATATAAATATAATTGTATTGTATTATTGCTTTAGAAAAACACTTTTGTTTCTTTTTAACTTCCTGGGGGTATTATGGGTATTGGACCCATTTGATGATATCCCTTATTCATTAAAACAGAAGTGGTGGAAAATAAGTTGTTTTTGTTTTTCAAAAACATGATTTTTGATCTGTGCTGCATGGATTTAAAACTTGATTTATTTCCAGTGTATGTAGACTTTGAATGTTGCATGTACAGCAGGGCGTTAGTATATACTGGGTGTCACTGTCAATAGGATTTATATGATTCACCTTTGAGTTATGTCGCTTCACTTTACAGGTGCATTTAAGGATGTACGGTCTATTTACACAGACACACAATCATTCAAGCTCACCTACCGCGAAGGATTGATCTCATATTCATCTGCCACTTTTCACTTCTCCTTATTTAAAGTAAAGTGTCACAGTAGAGAAGCTACATACTGATATGAATCTGAACATCAGCAGGAGAGGACTCTTTAAAGTAGAGACACTACATACTGATATACACCTGAACATCAGCAGGAGAGGACTCTTTAAAGTAGAGACACTACATACTGATATACACCTGAACATCAGCAGGAGAGGACTCTTTAAAGTAGAGACACTACATACTGATATACACCTGAACATCAGCAGGAGAGGACTCTTTAAAGTAGAGACACTACATACTGATATACACCTGAACATCACTAGAATAGGGCCCCTTTAAAGGAAACCTGGAGCCAGGTGGAACAGCGGTTTGCTACTTAGTCTATACTGTTAGCTAAGTGGAGAATATGCATCACAACATTTTAAAAAGTCACACCACACAAACTTTTTCCTCAAATAAAGATGAGTTAATGATGTGATAACATATCAATAACTGTTTCAGTATGCAATTAAATAATTTCAACAGAAACGATATAACGCAGATTTGAAATTGGAGGAAAACATTTCTTTCACACACAAAATAATTTAGGAGAACATAAAATGACATCCACTACTCATTATAAAAGTCATGAAAGAGCATCAAAATCTGAACAAATATTGGTTATTGTGTTGTTATTTATCCTATTAGTGTTATCAATAGAAAATGCACAGGTCATCAGTTTATCCATGCTACTTACCTGTTATCTGCAGGCCTGCAGCACCATATGATGAATCAAATAATTGTCACTGTTTTGAGGGTAATTGAATAAAGTAAATGTCTCTCCTCTAATAAACACGGTTTGATGCAGGCGCTGTATATACTGTATGAGGCCCGCTCTTTAATACTCAGGCAGCACTGCGACTCCACTAGGATGTCTTTATTTCCCAGGGAACGGGCAGAAAATGGTTTAGATGATTTGCATGAAATCACATTTCGTGATAATGCAATTAATGAAAGTATTAAGTAGGTGGTAACATTTCATCACACTTAGAGTGAGTCATTCATTGTTCTAATTAAAGTGTAGCAAAGTAATGGCTCTGCATTAAGACAATGTGACAAACCTTTGTTTAAGCTCCTTTCCTCCATGCCTGCAGGGAACTCTCATGTCTCCAGTCGGGCTCATGGACTGAGATATAGGTGAGGCCGACTGGAAATGATTGAAGAGCACTTTCTCTAATGCATGGCACATAATGACAGATCTGATACAAAGATTACCTGCAGTATGATGGACATTGAGTGTTCCACTTTGATGGATCAATAGAAAACAGTCCTCATAAAGTCCAGTCTTACATTCACCCAACAGGAGGGTTTGATCTGTTTGAATCTCTTCAATCTATGCATGTGTTATATTTCTTGAATCTAAACTTCTTTGTAAGGAAGTGCATTTTATGTTTATGTGACACTTATGTCACACATTGTGTTCAGATAATAACAGCTTCAATATTATTTTTCACTTTAAGGGAATTATAGTCTTGATTTAGACCACATGTATTTTCTTTTCAGGATTTTCATTCATGATACCACTGTTGGTTTTTTATGATAGGGTTTTTTTTCCCCACAGTCTTGAGTATCTAAATAACTTGTAACAACAGGCAGTGGCTCAGTCAGTAGGGGCTTGGACTGTGAGCTATAGGGTTGCTGGTTCAAGTCCCCGACCAGACCTAAAGTATGGAGTGTGGACTGCTACTTGGAGAGGTCCCAGTTCACCTACTGCCCTGCCGTGGTGCCCTTGAGCAAGGCACCGGACACCCCACTTCCCCCCTCACTGCCACTGCTCCCTGGGCGCTGTACAATGGCTGCCCACTGCTCCTAGTACTAGACTCCTGGTACTAGGATGGGTTAAAAGCAGAGAACACATTTCTCTGTGTGTGCTGTGTGCTCTGCATGTGTGACCATTAAAGAGGGTTTCATCCCTCCCAATTCTATTCTAACTGCATTTTTTTGTGTGTGTACATTACGAGGGAAAAAACATGTATTTTCCTCATAAAGCAGACATGAGACAATGCTTAATCTGGTGTAAAAATATTTAATGTGATGGTTTTAATGTTTTGTCCTCAAGGATCTCAGTGTCTGTATTTTGGCTACGCATTTTACGATACATTTATTATGAGAGCTAAGGGGAACTTCTACAGTATGATGCAGAAATGTAGATTGACCCCTATTTTTATAAACATGAATTCGTTTTAGAAACAGTTGGAATTCACCCCTTCCTTTGAAGGGTGTATGGTAAAGTGGGACCATGTGGATCCAGCTAATAATCCTCATTCCTGGAACTCTGGCCCCATCTCCTGGCAGAGACATGCATCACTGCTCTGTCAGTGGAGTGGGACCTTATCTACTAGACAGTATGTACAGTATGTACACTATGAGTGTGACATGTATTTCAGTGATTTGTGAGCATGTTAAGCAGAACCCTGTTCTTTTTTTCACTATTATCTTTTCACTATTATCCTTTTAAGAGATCTCCCACTTTGACTTGTGCTCATATTTATGTTGGTGCAACAATAAAATAATTTAAGATTGCTTTGTTGGTTTTGTTTATTTGCCTGCATTCGGGAGCCACCTGACAATCCTAACCACCATTCATATTAGCCCCAAATAATGAAATTAATTATCAGATTTCTCAATTACAACTGAAGAAATTATCCAAAGATGATGATTTCAAACTATGAAAACATTTTGGTAAACCTGTAACTTACAAATTAGCTCTTATTTCCACTTTGATTGATCAATCATCCCCTGATATCAACACATTCTCACTCCCAACCCGTCACATTTTGACGGTCGGTCAGGGCCCCTCCCCG
>NW_011358919.1:626-3861 GCF_000735185.1 Notothenia coriiceps | reverse complement strand
GAGAGGGTTATTTGTGAATATACTACGTTTTGCCCGGTGGACTAACATAGCTATTACACGTTTGTTTGTGAGACTGTGTAATCATTACCCGTAACTCAGTGTCAAAGCCGAGAAAAAAGCAAAAGTAAAAACATTGCTGATGAATCACGGTAAGACTACAATATAAAAAAAGGTCAAATAACGAGTCCAACTCTGTGACTGTCCAATGTCGAAAAACATGTTCAACAAAGTACTTCGTAGATGTTTAACATTTTCTCTATAATTAGTGATTAAAACGCCATCAATCAAAGTGCCCTTGGTTTCCCTCCAGAGAATGAATTAGCGACAGCAATCACAGACAGTCTAAATTACCACCAATTAAAACAGAAACTCCTTGAAATAAATCAATTTGACGGAGAGACAACTCAGTCTGGTAACAAGAATACATTCAACCACAATGGATCTTTAGTTTTAATTACACTGCCAAGGCCATTTCACAAAAACAAGCTGAAGACAAAGAGCAGCAGACGTGAAAAACATCCCTCCGTTTATTCATAGTGACGTGGCCAACTCATGTAATTACAGGAGCCTCTTACCTTTCTCTCTGTCTCTAATTGCTTTAAAAGTCTACTACTATCCTATGCATATATTATAGGTCTCAGATATATAAAAATACATTAAAAAACATGTCTATGATGTGTTTTGCTCAAAATACCAAACAGATCATGCATTTTAGAAATCCCTCATATCCCTCTATTTCAGCTGTTGGAGAAACGCTGATTCTGGGTCCTACGAGATTCAGCTAAATGCTCCTGTGCCATCACGCCATCATGTTCCAAACCACATCAAGCATTCTCTCTGAAACAGTATGGAGCTCAAAATCTTTTTCTCTCTTGCCGGTTATACCACAAGGTGAGTTCCTTTTTATTTCCTGCTTCTTCACACACATGCTCTCCAGTACAGGTTAGCTCTGAGTGTTAGCGATGCTAATGTAAACACCGACCATATGACGTCCAAAACAGTCGGGCATTGTTTCTGATAGCAACTTTCTGATAGGGCCGTGGGTCCACATTTCAGATATTACGTCATATCAGCAGCACATCTGGATCAGCTCCGTTGTTCCCCCGTTTTTAGAGATTTGGGTACGGAGGAAAAGAGAGAGGGTTTTATTTTCGGACACGTTGTGAGTCTCCTGTCACACTGGGGAAAGATATTTATGCATAAAAGACATCAGAAAGTGCATTTTGCATGATAGGAGACCTTTAATGTCATTTTCTTCTCCCTCTGTACCTTATATCTCTCTGTTGTGAAAGACATCGGGTAAATGTCGGATCATTATGGCTCAGGCCTCCAGGCGCCTCAGTATTGATTGTTGGTCACATTTAAGTGATGCAGGAACTGAAGCTTTGCACTCAATACGTGTCCTGTTTACAGAGTGTCAGCCAAGAGTCTGAAATGTACACTGGGATTTATTTACAGAACTCTTAGTCTAATGGATGTTTAATGTATTGTTATGAGTGCTATTTAACATTTATTTTTCCATTTGTGGCTTAGCGTCCCATTAGATTGTGATATCTGTTAAGTACTAGCGGTCATTTCCGAGAGAAGTATAGATATGTATCTCAACACCACAAATATAAGCTTTCTGGTAGTGATAGAGGAACATTTAGAGAATCATTAAAGTCATTATGATATTCCATGAGGGGAACAGGAATGTTTCTACTTAGTTCCCCAACAATCCATCTAATAGTTGTTGGGATATTTCCATCAACATCCAGCAGAGGGCGACTCCATTGCTTGCAAAAAAGCATACAAGTCTATGAAAAATTACCCTTCTTCTCAATTTAATTACCTATCTTAGTCATATCATTACAATCCATCCGATACCTGTTGAGATATTTCAGTCTTGACCCCAGGTGTACTCAATACGAAAGTGCCTTAAATCTGCATTTCCTCTAATGACCAGCAGGGGGCGACACCACTGGCTGTAAAAATGACTCGCGGTAATTTCCAAGAGAGTTTAAGATATTTCTTTCAAAACTAAGCTTCCTGGTAGTGATACAGGAACATTTAAGGAACCTTTAAAGTCATTGCCATCAACCATGTGGGGAAGAGGAATGTTTGTACTTAGTTTTATAACAATCGTTCCAGCAGAGGGCGACTCCATTACTAAAAAAAGCAAAGAAGTCAAATGTAAAATAAACCTTCCTCTCAATTCCTTCATTACCTCACCTCGGTAATTTCAACACAATCTATCCAATACTTGTTGAGATATTTCAGTCAGGTCTCCAGGTGTATTCAACACGGAAGTGCCTTAAATCTGCATTTCCTCGAATGGCCAGCAGATGGCAACTCCTCTGGTTGTAAGACCGATTGTATAGAACAATTACAGATTTTGTTTATCTCAGTTCATATTTTCCCTTTGAGTTTATGGTCTCAATCCCTAGTTTGAAATGTTCTTTAATACGACATGGCATTACTTGTGTAAGGTGTGGTCCCATTAAGTAGAACATAGATGATAAAGCAGTGTATGCTTCCTTCATTATAATTGAACACTTGTTACCATGGAGTAAAATAAGAAGACTAAATGATTTGTCGTTACCTCTCATTTCTGTTTACAGGAACAGTGGCTGTTAATTGCTTAGATTTATCACCAATTAATGGGTCTATTGTTCATAATACTGACATAACATCCCTTCAGCTATAAGAGACAAGGCTTTTCATTTAGCAGCGGTGCTCGTTACAAATAGTAATAATTAACAAGGAGAGTGCAGTGTTTCCCCTATAAACAAATAGCGGCGGCACAACACTATATTGTCACTGTATGTACTGGCAGGGCCGATTTTTGACATAGTAAGTGTAGTAAGTGTAAGTAAGTGATGAAAGTGGGGGATGTTGGCTTATCAGGCGCCAGAAGCTCACAGCCAAAGTGAGAGAGCGAGGGAGAGAGAGAGAGGGCGCACCGGTACCGGCGCTGTTGTTGTTAGAATCTGGTGCTAGCTGCGCTAACGGACATAAGAAGTAGATGTTTCTACAACCAGGGTGGAGGAGAGCTCTCCTGTCAGACTGAGAGGCTCATTGAGGTAAAGGACTCTCTGAGTGTTTAGATAGTTCATTTTAGTCTAAGTTATCTCAGTGGGTCTCAAACGTTTTGACCACAAATTATGTAAACACATATTTCCAAGGCACTCCTTTATAATTATTAGGATAAATGAAAACAGGTTTGAAATCATTCCAATGTATACTTAACCAAAAA
>NW_011358919.1:0-586 GCF_000735185.1 Notothenia coriiceps | reverse complement strand
GTATACTGAACTATATGTGGTTTTGTATGTTTATAAGAATGTCAATTAAAAAAAAAAAAGATATGAATGAACAACACAAATAAAATAAGTTACATTAATTTGTTATTGGCTATGGTAGGTTATTGATTATGTTCACATACTTATTTGATTATTAAAATGTAAACCAATCTTTTTCATATGGGCGTTTTAGAGTTGTACCTCCTAGATCTGGTCTCTAGTAATTGTCTGCTCAAAGTGCAGCAGATTGAAGCATTTTACATACCCCCGGACCCCCCTAAAGGATGTGACGTCCACCCCCCAATTCAAACATGTTCATACAATACTGAATACATTTGAAGCCATTTTGACGTCTATTACCTATGTCAATAAGTTTCTGTTTTTTTTTTCAGTGTATTTGTCTTTTGTAGAAATTTTTCATTTAGTCTTTACACATAAAATGTCGCCTAAAATCTCACCTAGGGCAGCAAATTGTCTAGAACCGGCCCTGGTACTAGGCCTCAAGAGCCTTTCTTGTGCTGACACATAGAAACAAATTGGCGGGGCGCACTTCGCACGCACTAAAAAATTCCACGCGCTCCGCGCTCAC
>NW_011358918.1:0-6126 GCF_000735185.1 Notothenia coriiceps | reverse complement strand
GGGAAACTAACACAATACACACAAATGCAAAAATACAAAACAAACACACACACTCGCGAGCTTCCCCCAGACCAGTAATACAAACGAAAATATGTTTCCTCCGTTAGAAAGCTAGGAATATCCTCTTTCCAACAGTGTATAACTCAAAATGTGTCTTCGGGTCAATGTGACTGATTTCGATGGAGCAAGTTTAGGCACGAAAAATACTACCAGTAGAAATACATTGCTTTTATGTGCTTCATCCTCTGAAAACCACAGGATGGCGACTGTCGCACATACTGACATAGGTACGCTCCTTTTTATTATTGTCACCTGCATAAGCAATTATCCCACATCGAGTTCGCTAACGTTACTAGCTTAAACAAACGTAACATGCAACGTTAGCCTAATCCAAAATGCTCTACTACGGCTTACCTTTCATATGGTTCGTCAGCGCAGACTCTCCCATCGCGAATAATTGAAATTCTTTGTGGCAAATTGTGCAGAAGGCGAATCGTTGGGTTTATCCTCGTTTTAGCCAAAGCTTGTATTTCTTTTCGGATAGCCAACGCTCGTTAAAACAGCAACCTCCTGGCATACTGTCATTCTCTCATTAGAATGCCCAGGTCACACAACATAAAACACTTGCAGGTCGCGCGCATAGCGCGGGAAGGCCGGAGCGGAGCTGTTTTATGTAGAGGCGAAGCAACTAAACTCGCTCCGACTTCTTTATTTTCTTTTAATCTAAAAAGCGAACTATTCAGTCAGACAGCAATTTATTGTAAAAGTAAAGCATTTACAATTTCAAGCACTTTATCTCAAATCCAAGCACCATTCCCAAAATTCAAGCACTTTTCAAGTCATGAAAACACCTCGTAAAAATTAAAGCATTTTCAAGGATTTCAAGCACCCGTACAAACCCTGTATTATATTGTATATTATGCAGCGTTTATAAGGACGGTATTTTGCTTGTCAGATTCAGATTTCGCGGGTGTGCCTTGTCTATGACGCTATCGCGTAGAGCTACGTCGATCCTTGCGTAATGCGGAAGTGGGCGTGGTTAAATCTAAACTGGGTTGGAATAACGATAGACGCTACCGGGTTGCACAAACCACAGGTGGACAACAGAGGGCTGAGTACAGCTCTTTCACTGAAACAACCAGAAGCTTCACAAAGTCCTACTTATTGCATGGAACTCACCAGAAAGATCCTTAAAGCTGAAGGAAGCGGCTGATTTAGGGGATCATTTTCTGTAGGATAATCTCCACAAGAGACCTCTTTAAACACTGTCACATTGATACACACTGAATTAAATGAATAAGGAACATAATGGAGAGTTACAATTTAAACACCTTGTGTGTTTACGTCATTAGTGGACTGATCACAAAACACTTCCAATGGAATGTTCAGCCCAAAATAATCTTGCTGAAAATATAGCGCAGGTATTATAATGTTAATTATTGTTATTGAAAAGTAAAGATTACATGTTGACGAATTTAGTTTCTTCTCATTGTTTTTAATTATTCACTATTAATGAATTGTATTTCAAATACAGTGTTTAATTAAACACCTCTATAAATCTCTTTATTAGCAACAGTTCTATACAGTAAGTGCAAAACAGAAAGAGTACTGCTCTGTGTAAACCAGAAATCCCGGACCCTCATGTCATTGCATTTCATGATATTTTATTTCTGATTGAATATTTGAAACTAAACTTTGTAATATATGCGAATGAAATGCACGTCTGTTCTTCTGCCACAGGTGAAATAGCAGAAGGTGTTTGAGAAGATGAAGCCTCTGGAGCTTTCCTCACAGTTTGGGAACAGCAGGAATGACTCTGGGTCTTGTGTGGGGGGGGGGCCCAGCACGTGTCTATCACTGTGCTCCTGTGCCTCGTCTTCTTCCTGGGCTTCCTCCTCAACACCTTCAGCCTCTGGTTGTTCTGCTGCCGGCTGCCCTGCTGGACCTCTGGAACCACACTGCAGTTCCACCTGGCCCTCAGCGACGCCATCGCCACCCCCGTCACCCCCATGATGGCAGTGTACTTTGCCATGGGAAGCCACTGGCCTTTTGGTCGCTTCCTGTGCCAAGTCAAGATTGCCCTGCTGAGTTCCCATTTCTACGGCAGCATCATCTTCCTCACTTTGATCAGCATCCACCGCTATGCGGCCGTGGTGCACTTCAACAGAGGCTCCTGTATGAAACGGAAGGGGTTTCTGCGGAGGCTGTGTGTAGGGGTTTGGTCTCTGCTGCTCCTCCAGTCTCTCATCTTCGCTTTGATGCTTCCTCAAAGTAAAGAGGGCAGATCCCTTCAATGCCTCACAATCCATCAGAGAAGCCTATCAGACGCCTACTTTGTCATTAACTTCGTCCTGTTCATCTTTGGGTTTTCTACTCCCTCTCCTGGTGTCTGCTGTGTGCTACGGCCGTCTGGCCAACTCTCTGACCCGCCTGAACATCAGCACGCCCAAAGGTCTGAATGTGAAGGGGAAATCTCAGAGGATGATCGCTATGTGTCTGCTCATATTTGGGCTGTGCTTCCTGCCTCTGAACGTGGTACGAACCGTGGGAGTGGTCCTAAAGAAATACTACCCAGAACAATGCAAAGTTCTTCTGCAGATGGAGACGGCGTATTATGCTTCGTGGATTTTAGCAGGAATGAACAGCTGCCTGGATCCACTGTTTTACTGTTTTGGGTCGCAAAAAGTTTGGGAGGCATTCCACTCTTTCAGGATTGGTCGGGGAGAGGTGACGGCCAGAAACGATTCAGAAATCACTGCAAATCAGTAACATGGAGTCACTCATCATAGCTGAGTCTGATCCCTATTGGAGGCCCAGAATCCATAGGGAAGGACCATAGGACAGTGAAGTCCCTTAATACTATTCAAACTGGCCTGGGGAGGAAGATGACCTCCATCATACACCGTACCTGTCTTCTTTTCATTTACACACTTTTGCTTGATTTTATCCGAACATCTTAGGGACACAATATAACCTTCTTTATTAGTGCTTTGATTCCCTGACTTCCAGATTCGGCCTTAGTGTATTTCTCTACATTCCCTGGGACTAGAACCAGGGCACCAATTTCCATTTATAGTGTGAGTGGGGAAAATCCAGTAAGAGCTCAATGTTTTTCAACACGGAAAATCCTTCACCACTTGACTTAGCTTCTTATACATTTTTATTGTGCTAAATATACATATAAATATAAACCTTTTTTCCTTTATAGTGGAAATGTGGGGTTTTAATTGGCCTTAGGTTGTGACTGTGGCATTAGGTGGTTTCTTTTTCTGGGTAATGTACATGGCTGAGGCTAATTGCTTTTGCTTGAACATAGCTGCTGTTGATATATTGTGATTTTAAGGGTGTCTATTACCATCTGGCCGGGGACAACAGCTGGAAATTAGCCATGTCGGCTAAAGCTGCTCCATTTATTGTTTTTGTGACAGCTCATCGATGGGTACTGTCCACGACACTATAAATAAATAAACTAAATAAACTAAACTAAATATTTATATATTTTTTGGATTGACATTTCTTTGACACCTAATTTCATACTAGTGTTCTGCACAAAGTTTGCAAATGTATGCATGGTCAGCAGTGCTTGGTTCCATGAGGGCAAACAATGTGTCGGGGGGGTAACCGTCCCCTGACATGGCGTGTCAGGGGGAAATCTATTAAATTGATAGATAATACATTATTTTTTTCAAACAATATGTTTATTAATTTGTCATTCTTTTAACAACAAGACACACCATACCTTACAAATACACCATACCTTACAAAAGATAATACAATTGTGCAATCCTTTTGCTAGAACAATAAGTTATAATACTTTGCCACTTTGTAATCCGTGCAAAAACATGGACCTAACATAGGAGGGTCCGGGGGCAAGCTCCCCCCCGGGAAGATTTGTTTTTAAATATTGAAGTTTAAAGCATCAATCTGGTGCACTTTGAGAGCAAAATTAAGAGATCTATGGATACCTCTCTCAACACCCATATGAAACAGAACTGTAAACAGATTTACTTTTTCTTTGTGGATATTTTACTAATCACTCCCCTTTTAAAAGTTATTCTTGTTTTACTGTCATATAGTATTTCATACCTGTTTTTCATGTATTCTCTTATTTTTTATACCTATAATGATCATATGAACGTGTGCCTCGGAAATAATTGTTTACATTAATCGTGACCAAAACGTTTGAGACCCGGCCATTATAGGTCGCTAGCACCAGAAACTAACAACAACGATCTCCGGTACCGGTGCACTCTCTCTCTCTCTCTCTCTCTCTCTCTCTCTCTCTCTCTCGCGCGCGCACGCACACAAAATGGCTTGTTCCACACACACACACACACACACACACACACACACACACACACACACACACACACACACACACACACACACACACACACACACACACACACAAACACACACACAGAGCCGAGCTTGAATGAAGCACAGAGACCCAGACGTACTTGTACTGTACTGTAGCATATTATTTTCGAATCAATAATTTTTAAAATTATGATTTTTTTTCTTTTCTCAAAACAATTGTTCCTCCTGGTCTCTCGCGCCCCGCCCCCCCTGTCATGCCTCTGCGCCCCCCAGGGGGGAGCTGCTAAAATCACCTTTTTTCTTGTTGTTGTTCGTAGACGGGCTGCATAATTTTGTGCCAGTTGAAGGTTTTTGGTGGATGTGGTTGGGCAGCCAAGGGGATTTGCAGTAATCCAGCCTAGATGTAATAAAAGCATGAATTAGTTTTTCTGCATCCTTTTTGAGTTAGGAAGTGTGTGATTTTTTTAATATTGCGGGAAGAAAGAAGGCAGTCTGTGAAACTTGCTTTAAAATAAGATCAGATAAGAAGTACTTTATTGATCCCAATTTGTTTGCGTTGCAGCAGCATAAAAAGATAAGGCATTGTACATACGATAAATGAAAAGACTAGAAATAAACAATCTAAAATGTAAACATCTCAAATAGAAATAAAATAGCATTAAGAAAGTAAAAAATAAAATATACATGTGGAAATACTAATTTACAGTTTCAATCATATGTGTTTATGTGTGACAAAGATAATGCCAGGCTGTTTACTCTAGAGCTGCAGGCCACGGTGATACAATCAATAGTTACTATGTCATTTGATATTTGATTCCGGATAAATATAATGACTTGGGTTTTGTTAGCGTTTAATAATAAAAAGTTGCAGGTCATCCATGTTTTTAAATATGTCAGGCATTTGTGAAATTTTCTTAATTGATATTGTTAATCTGGCTTGATAGATAGATATAGTTGTGTATCATCAGCATAACAATGAAAATGTATCGTAACAATTGGTGATTACACTAGGGCTGTCTCTGTGCTGGGATGGATTCTAAAGCCTGACTGAAAGTCCTCAAGTAAATTATTGATATTTAGAAATTCACCCAACTGATGAACAACTGCTTTTTTTAGATGAGGGGAGGCTTTGATATTGGTCTGTAATTGGCAGCTCCGGATCAAGGTTAGATTTTTAAAGGAGAGGTTTAATTTCAGCTAAAATGACTGTGGTACATGTGGCCTGAGAGTAAGGACATATTTATCAGTTTGAATAATTATGTGTTAATTATAGATACTATTTCTTTAAACATATTTAAAATATTTCTTTAAACACATTTTAAAGATTTCTTTAAACGTATTTTAAAGATTTCTGTAAACATAATTTATTTCCTAATATTTGTTGGTATTTATTTTAGGACCATCATTTGTTTCAGTAACAGTACTTCTAGTAAAAAAAATAATCATTCCTAATTACTAGCAGAATCTTCTTTTGGAAAACCGCCCACGACCTCTAAATCTTTTATGCAACAGAGTATTGCTTTAATTATAATACTTGCACGTGACTATTTGTCCATGTTGTAGAGCTAGGTGACGTCATGCAGAGGGCGGGACATGTAGAGGTAAATGCGCATGTTGTTTGTGCGCACAGGTGAGCTGCTCACTGTCGCTGCGGATCGGGGACAACATGGGCAAACTTCAGGAGTTTAACATCACGTTTGACAAAAACAAAGACGTTTACAGTCCGGGGGAGTCCATCTCCGGGACCGTGAGCATCAAAGTGGGTCAGCTGCTGCAGTGTAAAGGTGAGAGACCCCCCCCCCCCCC